>NW_006791020.1:285020-301409 GCF_000442215.2 Lipotes vexillifer | reverse complement strand
AGGGAAAGAACCTCTCCAATGGATCCTGTCAATATTCAGCTGACAGAGGCTACTCTTGCTTGTTTCAGGGGAAGATTTTCAATCTGACTGCAGGTAGCTGCCAAAACTTTTGGATGAATAAGGAAGAATACAGTCAATCACCCAGATGTTCCACCTGCAGGAGCCCATGCACTCAGCTATTTAGAAACAGCCAGGTGCCCAGAACATGAAGGTAACACATCTGGAAGATGTGTGTGTGTGTGTGTGTGTGTGTGTGTGTATGTGTGTGTGTGTGTGTGTGTGTTTGTATGAACTTTTTGAGGAGACATATTGATGTCATGTTGAAACAATTATTAACCCCTCCTGTACCCATCTCTGAGATAAAGCATATATGATATAGTTTAGAGGAATGTTTATGTACAGTCCATATTATATGTGGTTTTATTGACAAAATGTGGGTAATTCTATCTCAGCATATGTATGAAGGCTGATTATCTAATGCCCAAGCCTATTTGGATATCTAATATTGAATATTTCATCCTGGTAATGGTTAATTAAACAATATAACCACCTCTCCTTTTTCTTGGCTTCCCCCATCTCCATCCCAACTTCTAACAATTTATAATCTAGTCATCTAGTCCTAAATGAATTCAAATGACCAATAAATACAGATAAGAAAACATGCCTTACCTCCCTAGTTACTCAGGATATATGAATTAAAATAACAAGATACAATTTAGGGATTTTAAAGAGGGAGAAGATATGGTCAGAATGCTTTTTTTTTTTTTTTTTTTTTGCGGTACGCGGGCCTCCCACTGCTGTGGCCTCTCCCGTTGCGGAGCACAGGCTCCAGACACGCAGGCTCAGTGGCCATGGCTCACGGGCCCAGCTGCTCCGCGGCATGTGGGATCTTCCCGGACCGGGGCACGAACCCATGTCCCCTGCATCGGCAGGCGGACTCTCAACCACTGCGCCACCAGGGAAGCCCCAGAATGCTTTTTAAGTTTAACTCAAGATGTAAATCATACAGATCTGATTTTGAAAAACATGAACAAGCTATAGTAATTTAGGACATGGAAATATCATAATATCTGGGAACAGTGAAATAACAAGATCTGGTACTGTGGTTCTAATCTTGGATGCATTGGGGTATCAGAGTCCCAGTCTTAGATGGATAGAGGTAGTGAGCAGGTTGTGAAGACAGGAACATGGGATCATAGAATGAGAAAGGTGTACTGTTACTGAACTTGGGGCATAAATGGAGGAGGATAGAGGCATGTTGATTTGGCTTAGGGTAGTGGCCACTCACTCCACGCTGCAGAGGCTGGTGATATAGTCTGTGGTGAGGAGTCGGCTGGGAGTCAGGGGGCCAGAGGCAGGGCTGTGTTCTGCAGCTGATATACTCTAGGATCCTCCTGGACAAGTCTCTATACAGAATGACTGAGGTCCAGATATCAGTAATCTTTCCCCACCACCCAGGACATGTTTGTAACAGGCTTTAAGTTTTATTGTCTGGAATTCATTTAGAAAAAATAATGTTATTATTTGGGAAAGTACCTTGGTAAGATTAAGAGAGAAAGGTGAGATCCTAACTGGGTCTGTAGAAACCCAAACCAAAAATGAAACAACTACATTGCTCTGAGTTAGAAAGAAATAGAAATTGAGATGGGAAAGAGAAGAGGTATAAGAAGCAGGAAGGAGAGAAGAGCCAGGGAGAAGACACAGGGTTAATGCACAGCAGGTGAAGTGACCAGTTGCAAAAAATCCCTGGGTGGGTTAAAAAAATTGAGAGAGCAAGGCTACTTGAAAGGCTAACATTCATTTTGAAGTTGTTTGCAATTCTATAATGTTGGCTTTCCTTCCCTTTCCCCCATATCATCGATAACATTTGATGGGATTTTTAGAGGGAACTGAGAAAGGAGTTTAATTCCATACCTGGGTTGACATTATGTAGAAGGTAGAGTATACCTGAGATGGTGAGAAGCAAAACCTCCAAGCAAGAGGTCACCATTAGGACATATTCTGCCCCCCCCCTCCCATATTTCCAAGAATTTGGAGAAAATCTGGTAAGGGCTTTGTATTTTCACAGGATACTGAATGTAGTTTGAGCCAATCGGATAAATTCTAGATAAAGATTCTAAAGATCAGGGAGCCATGAACTGACATCTAGGCTACTTCGTAGGTCTGGTGCCCTATTCTCTTCTTGTTAAAATAATAAATTATTTTTCTTCTTTAAGAAATAGATTTAATGCAACAGCTGGGCACCGTGATAAATTGTCTGAAATTAGTGTGGACCAAATGGCCATCATGAATAGTCTTAAATAAATCGAACCAAAAGTAAAAAATATCTAAGGAGATAGTATGTTCCATCTTAAGAGAATGTACAAGTTTTGAAAAATATGCTGTGGTTTTCAGAGGCTTGTTCATTGCAACATGTAACATTGACTAGTCATAGGTGATGATGACACCATAACTAGTTCTAGAGAGCCAAAGCAAAAATAGGATTAGAAAAGAATTTAAAGAACTCAGAATACCAGAGAGACTCTCCAGAGAACTAACTGCTCTGTTTCTGTAAATTTGTACTCAGGGACTCAGTCTATATTTGACAGTAATAGAAACATAGTGATGTTAGAACCAATAGCTCCTGATGATTTCTTTTTCTTATAGGTACAAATCTAAGAGTATTCAGTTGTTTACTTATTCATTCTTAAGCATTTATTGAGTATTCATTATGTGTCAGACATTGTGACACAGCACTGAGAAAACACAGATAAATAAAATGTGGTCCCTATTCTTGGGAGCACATAGTCTAATGAAAAGAGAGCAGGCAAACAATTTTCATGGAATTAACAAGTGGTGAGGCTTGGGCAAAGTTTCAGTGGGAGCATTGGTAGAGAGAGGTACTGACTCTGCCTGGGGAAGACAGAAGAGACTTCAAAGAGGAGGTTTCTTATAATAAAAGCACTACGACCAGAATCAGGGGCTTAGGGTATCTTCTAGGAAAAAAGACAGGTTTCATGAGCTGAAATGAAGCATAGACATATAGAAGGCCTCATTTTATTAGTGGGCATTACATTTCTCTCCATTATTCCTACCACAGAAAATCATAATTTGGTTGAAGACAAATATCCTAATAATCATACCTACAACTAATAAGTTGCATATTATACTAGTTAATTAAGCTAAACTGTTATAATAAATAGATACTAAATGTAGTGACTTAAGGAAGAGTTTATTTCTTGTTTGTAATTCCAGGACAGGTATCCCATGTCAGGAGGCAGCTCTTCTCTACACAGAAATTCAGGGAACTAGGCTGCTTCTGCCTATGGCTTTGTCATACCCCCCAATTTTTTGTCAACAGTATAGTTAAGGTGAGTCACCATGTCTGGGTTCAAGAGTAGAAGGAGGGAGAGAGGATGAAGTAGGCATGCTGCTACCCTAAAGCCCCCCCAGAGAAGTACAGTATTTTATCCACATTCAGTTGGCTAGAAAACAGTCTCAGTGCAGCATCTAACTACAAAGGGGGCTGTGAAATGTAATCCAGTCATGTGCCTGGGAAGGAGAGACTAGGTTTTGGTGGCTAGCAAGTATTCTCTGCCATAAATACAAAATTGAAATTGATAAAAATTTAAACAGTCTACACTTTCTAAGTGGGTGTAAACCTATAAGATAAAAATTTATCTTATAGTGTATAAGTACCTTCATTTAGGCCAAAAAAAAAAAAAATGAATTGCACAAGTACAGAATATGAAAGACAAATTAACAATGTTCATACAAGAAAAAGAGCTGGAGATTTTGCTTGAAGACTAATTAGAGCCCACAGTTTGATGTGGTTCCTAAAGAACAAACACAAAATCAAGCAAAAAAGCAAATACAGTTGTAGACTGCATCAGTACAAGTGTACAGGAAGGAAAGGAATTGATCCAGAAATACTTAATTCAGAGTCTTTTAATAGTGTTCTGGCATTATTTTGAAGAGGCCCGTGAGTGAACAGAAAGAGTCCAGGATGACAAGATGACAGGGAGCTATTAATTGTTATTTGAGGATGAGTACTAAAGAATCCAGGTTCTGTCCTTGAGAAGAAATAGCATGATGAGGGAAGGTTTTGTGTGTGTGTGTGTGTGTGTGTGTGTGTGTGTGTGTGTGTGTGTGTGTCGGCGGGGTGGGGGTTCGGGGGGCGGATAGTAAGTGGGGAAGGGTATGTACTAATGTGGTCTTTAAAACTCAAAGAAATTTAAAGTTTAAGTGCTTGAAGTTTAGCCATATGGAAGAGAAAGTAGATTCATTCTCTTCTGCATCATGTAACCAAAAAAGGAACATTTTGGCTTAGTATGACAAAGATCTGAATGTCAATTGAAGCTCTCTAAGAATGTTGGAATAGGATGCTTAGAGAACTATTGAGATTCAAATCACTGGAAGTACTTGATCAGAAGCTGAGTGACCTTCAAGCCTGCTGTAGAGAAGATTTTCTTTCAGAGAGGGCTAGATGACGTTTAAAATATTTTCTAATTCTGTGATTCACTAAATTTGGCATTATTACTATGGCTGTTCTAGATGATTCAAGCCAAAATAAAATTCCTATTGAGCCATACGACTGAAGGCCACCACTGTTAACTTGGCCAAGAGGCATGAACAGTGTGTCCAACATTGTAGATGTTCCCTTTCCCACTGGAAAAGCACTTTTGCAATCATCTAACTAGCAGCTTTTTTCATGAGACACCATTTTGCTTGAAATCAAACATGACAGACAAATTATGATTATTCAGACTCGAGAATTTGGCAGATATTTTCTGAAAATGAACAATGTAAATCTGTCACTTCAAGAAAACATGAACAATATTTATTGCCAGTGAAAACATTTGAGATTTTAAACAAAAATTGGCAGTATGAACCCTTTATATCTGCCACATGACCATGATAGCGTCCCAATACTTAAAGAACTTTATGATGAGGTCAGTGGTGATATTATTAACAAATGTGATTTTAAAAAATATTGTATAATGAAATGTGTCAACATTTGGATGATCTGTATAACTCAATGAGCCAGTATTTTCCAAATGGCCAATACATGATGTGATAAAATCATCATGGTTAAAAAATCTGCTCAAAGTACACAATAAACCAATGAATTTTTATGTAGAGTACAAAAATCATTGATAGGGTTTGGATTCCACATTGTAACTAACTTTACAGAAATAACCATTTGTTGAGTTTTGGTGTAGTATCAAAGAAGAATATCTAGAATTATCTGAAGTTGCTATTAATATACTCTTCCCTATTTCACCTACCTGTCTGAGGCCAAATTCTCTTCATGTACTATAAAATGTACTATTTTCTTCATGTACTATAAAAATCACACTTTGCAGTATTTAATGCAAAAGCAGATATAAGAATCTAGCTGTCTTCTACTAGGGCAGACATTAAAAAGATTTGTAAAAATGAAATCAATGACATTCATCTCCCTAAATTATTTTGCTTTGGAAAGTATAGTTACTTTTCATACAAATATATTACTTATACTGCATAAATATGTAATGGGTTTGTTATTGGTCCTGTAAATGACTTAATAAATATTTTAAAAACTTATTTTAATGGCTAAAACAGTAGATATTTTAAAGTCTCTTTCATTTGTACTACCTCATCTAATACTATCAATAACCATGAATATGAGTATTATTATCATATTTTACTTTTAATAATTTTACTTTTAATAAAAGGAAGAAAATACAGGATCAGAGAAGTTATGGGATGTACTCACAGTCATATAATAAATTATAATTCCAATTTAAAATTCCAATTTAGATTCTCTAGCTCTATATAAACTTTATGCTTTCTTTTAAGAAAAGCTCAGACCAAACCAGAGAAGGCAGAGAGGACAGTGGCTGAAGAGACACCTGGGACAGCTACACTAAGGAGGAAATTTAAGGAAATCATTACAGTGAACTTGCAGCACTCGAGAGGTGTAATTAGAAAACAATTTGATTTATTCTTCCAATGCCCATTCAAACACATGCTGCAGGACTAATATTTTTCTTTACCTTTGAGTGGAAACTAAGGCATGGTTCATGACTTTCTAGATCTGAGGCTATAAAAGTGATTCCAGCTCAGTAATTAGTATGTCTAGTACAATAATGAAAAATTAAAACTTCTCTGGAAATTACAGCTCCTCTGCCTCCCTCTCCCAAGCCTAGGTCTTGCAAAGAGTGAAGTTGCTGTGGTTCTTCACCACAGCAACTCTTGTTTATCTTCCTTAATATGAATTATAATGGGTTGGGTGTTGGGGAGGAGAAGAAGGAGAGTCAGTGGCAGCAGGAAAGTTCTTACTTGACTGGAAGTATCACTGTGATCTGAGTTTTCTTTACCAAAGGCTGATTCTTTCTCTCGTAGGAGTGTGTCTGTTGTTCTTGAGAACTCCACCTTTTCCCCCCTCCTCCCAATCTGAGCATCGCTGATCATCAGGTTCCTCAAAATGGGTAATTACATTTTTTCCCAGCTGGTCACTTAACTTCCAGGGATTCCGTGGTGCACATTCTGCTTTCTTTTGCTTGAGTCCTTCACAGTTTTTAGGTTTTCATGGCCCTCTAGAGGGGGATCCAAGACAACATTGTATCATCTCTCTGAAAATCTCTGGTTCACATATTTCCTACCAGAAGCCTTGCATGTGTGACCCCTCACTGGCCAGAATGCAGTAATTTCACAAACCACAGTGCTTTATCCAACTGCCCTTATTTAACACTTATCCATTTTGAGTCAGACACCAGTTCACAGCATCCTCCAGATTTTAGGAGACACATTTCAAGGTTGTTAAAAGTTCCAACTGAATTACCTCTTTTGTAGACCTCAGTTTAAGGGCAGGTATTTCTCACACTTAATCTTGGTGTGTGTGTTGGAGGGAGTGTTAGTTATATTCAAAGCACAACACCTCATCAGAGCTCCAAATCTGGATGAGAGTGAGGGTTAAGAATGACAAGCCTGGGAATTTCCTGGCAGTCCAGTGGTTAGGACTCCACGCTTTCACTGCTGAGGGCGTGGATTCAATCCCTGGTCAGGGAAATAAGATCCTGCAAGCTGAGAAGAGTGGCCCAAAATTAAAAAAAGAACTACATCCCAATTTCAGAGAAGCCCTTTGAAATTCTACAGAGGAACTTTCATGTCATTGTGAAATGTAGCATCTATGGGGACGTTGAAGTGGATTGATTGCTAAAATACCCATTTTTCTTCACTTTTCATTGTATCCACACTCTGTGTGAAGTGACTTTGTAGTTCATATTGATAATATCAGAAGGTGGAATCTATTCCTTTGAAATCTCAACTGATCTTGTAATTTGCTTTGGCCAGCTGATTGTGGTGGAAATGACAGAGTGCTGGTTTCAAGCCTGGAACTCAACAGGTCTTGAATGGTTCTGTTATCTCTGGGTACCTTGTACCACCATGTGAACAAACCCAGGCTAGCCTACTGGAAGATGGGAGAGCATTAGAAGAAGAGTTCAATTGTCCTAGCTGTGACCATCGTAGACCAGCCTAGAGTCAGCTAGTTAATTAAATAGGGAACTATTTTTCTATACTGTACTCATAACAGTTCTGACACCAAGTATGTGGGGTTCTTCCTGACGTCAATTAATTTTACAACTCTCTGGATACCAACTAGGTGTCCTACAATTCAATTCTGACATTAAGTACCTAGAGTTAGTGCAGATCCCACAGGCTAAGGACTCAGTCCTGCAAGACTGCCCCCCACTTCAGACACCATTTACAAGTCCCAGGTTGTCACCTGTACTTCTGAATAGCTATAAATCTGTGGTTCCCACAACCCTCTCTCCAGGTTTGATAATTTGCTTTAAGGACCCACAGAATGCAAGGAAAAGCTAACTTACATTTACTGATTTATTTTAAAGGATACAAATGGACAGCTAGCTGAAGAGTTACATAGGGCAAGGTCTGGAAGCGTCCTGAGTATAGGACCTCCTGTCCCCATGAGTTGGGTTGTGCCACTCTCCCAGCATGTGGATGTGTTCATCAACCTGGTAGCTCTCCAAACTTCATAGTTCAGGGATTTTTATAGAGTGTTCGTCATGTAGGCCTGATAGACTATTAATTAAATCTCCAACCTCTCTCCCATCCCCGGAGGTCGTGGGGTAGGGCTGAAAGTTCCAAGCTTCTAATCATGGCTTGGTCTTTCTGGTAACCAGTCTCCATCCTGAAGCTACCTGTAAGCCCACCAAGAGCCGTCTCCTTAGAACAAAAGACTCTTCTATCACCAAGGATATTCCAAGGGTTTTAGGAGCTCTGTGTCAGGAATCAAAAAGAGAAACCAAATATGTAGTTCTTATTATTTCATATTAATGTACATGTGAGAGAGCTGGACAAAGAATAGCAGAGTTGCCATCATGACCCACCACTGACCACAGATACATGAGTAAGTCTAGCTGAGATTGGCACTGCCTACCTAACCCACGGACTGTGGACAATACTTAAAGCTTGTAGTTTAAAGCCACTAAGTTTTGGGGTGATTTGTTATGTAGCAATAACTAATTGATACAGGTTTCAGTAAGAATCAAGACTAAAATAGTTTTATTTTGATATCCTATTACAGTAATACGTAACTTGAAGGATGAAAAGAGTTGAATAAGCAGGGAAAGGAGAGGAAGAATATCACAGACTGGGGAGAAGGGACAGTAGTAAGAAAATGAAGAGCAGTTAAAATATATACAGTTTACCCTTAAACAATATGGTTTTGAACTGTGCAGGTCCACTTATAAATTTTTTTTTTTTTCCAATAGTAAGTACTACATTACTACACAGTCAGTGGTTGGTTGAATTCTACGATGCAGAATCACAGATATGGAGGAACTGCATATACAGAGGGTTGACTATAAGTTATATGGGAATTTTCTACTACAGGGAGGGTTGTTCAAGGATCAACTGTATTTATTCAGGAGTCAGTGGATAAGCTAACGTGAAGATAAAACTTTACACTGGGGAGCAGAAGGAGAAACAGGCTAGAAAAGTGAATGTGAGTTTGACTTTGGGGTGGGAGATTTTGTTGTCATCCGATATACAATACCACTGAAGGTATTGACTGTGGTTTGCTCCATCCCCATTTCTTATTTTTCTCTTTCATTTTAGCCACTCATTCCTATATTGTCTGCTAAAGTAAAGTTCAGGGTCAATGGAAGCACCTCTATTTTATTCCACAGGGTACTGACTGACAATAAAGAAAATATTCTCAGTGTGTTTCCTTGTGAATACACCCCAGCCTACATTTTATGGCTTGAAGCACACTTTGACAGAAGATGAGCCAAGATACTTCTACTCTGACCAAAAGAGAAACAGATGAAATAAATAATTTCCTCTAAAAAAGAAGACAAATTTAAAAAATCTTCCTGTTTAAGTGAAAAAGGTAAAAAGATGTTTGGTTATTCATGAGAAGCATTAAATCTTTCCTTCCTTCTTGAAGGCATGTGAATTTTACTAACCACTAGATGGCACTTGTGTACAGCATTTGAATTATTAAACCGAGTACCTATGGTGTGGTCAGAGTAGAAACAGAGGTTTTGCTCTGATGCAGCCTGCTTCCTCCCCCACCCAGAGTCAAGAGAGGTGTAGAAGAGAGGGCTTAAATCTCTTCTGTGTTTTTTTGACTTATAAAGAAAAATGAACATGGCAGAAGTGTTCCTGATTAGATCGGGAGAAAAAGGGTGATGCATTCTTGCTGGATGAATCAGGAGAGATGATATTCTGTCATTCTTTAGATATAGACCTGAAATACTATCTTTAAATTTATGGTTGTGGTACAAGCCATGCTTCTCTGTTTACCCAGTCAGTGGATTTGGGTGAAGCATGTATAGCGTGTTTTCCAATTGGTTACTTTATCACACTGACGATTTCAGAAGATATAATAACTCTTACCCTTCTGGGTGAAAAACATGGATCTCACAAGTATTCTTATCAGATCACCGTAGTTTGATTCATCTTTATGAGAGTTGGCTGCCTGGTTGTTCATTGCTGCCTCCAACTCATCAGGACATTCTCAGATAATGCAAAGGGTGATAGCAACTGTGAACATCATCAACAACCATATTTAGACCAGTGTAGGACACATCCTCAAAAAAAAAGAGAGAAAATAGCAAACGAGCAAACAAACAAAAACCTTAATAATGCAAGACAGCCCAATGGAGGGCCAGCGGAACTGATAATCTTCTCTGACCTGTGTCCCTTATTTCTCTGGCCCTGGAGCTGTTATCAACATTTAGAACCACCTAGCAATACACAATTCCCTTTCTGGAAGGTAAGATGCTGGCAATCTGGCAATTACAGCTCTGGCAACCCCATTAGCTTGTCACCACTGTGCTGATGCTGATCTCTTTTGGGTCTCATCTAATCTGGCCTTTCAGTAGCCTCAGCTTTTTCCTGTTTAGCCTAAGCTGCTGTAAGCACATGTTTTGAAGTATCGCCAGGTCTGATATAAAAGGGGCATCTGTCCTAAAGAAGATTAGGGTGGCGTCAGGGAACCCCTATAGAGCAAAAGCAAAATAACGGATTAGGTCATAGGAATAAAGGGAAATCAGAAACAGAACTGTATGTGCTGGGACAGTGCAATGCCAGAGAAAGAGCTGTATTTAGTGTCTGTGGTCCTATGCCTTTGACCTCCAGGATGGCATCCTTTGGTCCTCTTTTTGGTTAGTTGGAGATTTTATGCTTTTCCAAGTTCTTATCAAATCATGCCTTGGGAAGAGGATTGATAAACTAATTTCAGCTGAAGATTTCCATTTTAACAGGAGACAATGCAAGAATTTCATAAGCAGTGCAATCAAATTCTGATGGTAGGAAGGTAAGTTTTTGCAAGCAATGCCAGTGATATCTTCCTCTGTGAGACCATCATTTAGGCTACCTACTTTTTTTTGCAAAACCATCCCTGACCACATAAATTAATGTACCACCAGGAATCTAGTTAGTTTCTTGGTTTCCATGGCACCAAATATGCTCAATTTGATTAGGAAATAGAGGGGCTGAATTACTGGTAAACTGCCAGAACTGGGGTTTGGGGAGGGACACATATAAGAACGTGAAATAAAAAATACATTGAAAATTATACATGAGAAGCTTGAGAATCATGTGCATCACAGTCTCTCAAACTTCTGATTATGGGTTAAGCATGTTACCAGGCCTCATCAATCATAGTATCTGGCATATAACTGGTTTACAATCCAAAACCAGCCAATTAGAGTTCTTCCCTGGGATTTTATATATGGAAAAATGATATCTCTTTCTCTGGAATAGCAAAGCTGGGATGATGCAAACCTGGAACTTTTGGTGGTCTTGCTACTTCCTCTCCTCAATCAATACATGAAACAAAATTGTCTGAAGTTATAATGAATGAGGCTGCAGAGAGAAACAGGGATGTGAGATGAGCAAAGGGAAAGATGATGAAGTAGTTCCATCTCTGATCTTACCAATTATATGATCCAATGCAATCCCTTTTTAGCTTAAAGTATTTGAGTTGCATTTCTTTTACTGGCAAGCATGAGAATATTGACTAATATATCCCCAGCCAGTCCAACTGGGTCTTCTAATATGGCACATGTGTTGCTACTAGGAATTTCATTAAGTAAATTATTTTACACCTCTGGCTCAGCTTGCCATCTTATTCTAATAGAGACAATAGTCAATGTCTTTAGAAGAAAATGTAACTACAGTTCAAATTTTGGTCATCTTGACTCATGATCATTTTATGACCTGAAGCACATGTATTAGTTGTCCCTGCAAGAGGTATTATTTAGGATGGAATCAAATAATATTTGCAACAATTTACCACATTTTCATAGGGGAACTTAGAGTGAATGTGTTTTTCATCAATTACTGGGATTTTTCTCTTAACTACCATGATGATTGGCAGTGTGCTGAGCTGGAAAACATTCAGGTGTTTTCTCCTAACAAGAACCAAAAGTAGAATGGAAGGAGGATTTTTAGAGTCCAAGGCAGCTTAAGCTTAACATCAGCAAGATTAGAGGAAAGAAAAACATGCATCAGCAGGAACTAGAAGGTAACTTATTGTTTTTTGGCCCCATAGTCTACTCCCTAACCCCCCACCCAAACCTACCCCTCCACAGTAAAATGCAGGGACCTTAAGTCCAACTTAGCCAATGTCACAAAGCAAATTTGCAAAGAACCAGGGCTCCCTGTCTTCTTTTGATACACTAACTTGTACATACAAACTTGTTTTAAAAGAAATTATTTTGTTATCACTTAAGGGAGTTATTTTCCCAATTAATGAGCCCCAATAATAGGTGAAAAATGGAGGCAAGCACCATCACATCATAATTTTTTTCCTTTCCCCTGGAATGCCTTAGTTTTCTGATTCTGTGCCACTGCTTTTGTTGTTTGCATCTCTTGGAATAGTCTTCCTATGCCTCAGTCCAGTTCAACACACATGTAGTGAACACCTTTTCTGTGCCAGACACTCTCAACACTGGCGCTGTCTGACAGAAACAGAATGCAAGCCACACGTGAGATTTAAAATTTTCTAGTAGTAACACAAAAAATTTAAACAGTAGAAATTAATTTTAAGAATATATTTTATTTAACTCAATATATCCAAAATATTATTATTTCAATATGTAATTGATATAGAAAATTGCTAATGGTGTATTTTATATTCTTCTCTTTGTACTAAGTCATCTAAATCTGATATGCATTTTACACTTATAGCACATCTCAGTTTTGACAAGCTGCATCTCAAGTGATTTATTGCCATAAGTAGCCATTGGGCAGTGCAGATGAAGAGCCTTACAGTATTGTCAAGACTTACCAGTTTCTCAAAATCAAAATAAAACTTCCTTTTCCCATCATATTTTTTCCTATGTTTTGCAGGTCAAAAATATTTCCTACTGAGCTAATATTTTTGTTACTGTGAAAACCCTTTTTGCCACAAGTATCAAAAAAGATCCAGGCAACATGCTAGATCTTAGGAAGGCCTCTACTTCTTCCTTGAGTCCTTGGAACACTTTGCCTGTATCTCTTGGGTACGTGTATACTGTTATACCTCATCCTATGGTTTACTTAGCTTAAGTACTTTACTGGTGGATAAAAAATCTCCCCACAGGAGCTGCCTCTTACTTATACCTGTACAATTCATCCCATCTTACCTGTGGTAGACCATTAATACAAGGGTGTTGAATTATGTAGATAGGATAGCATCAAATCATGTATATTATATCTCCCCATTTAGAAAGTGAACATCTTGAAGGAAGAGTCCATATCTTACTATTCTCTGTTTGCTCTCAGAAACTCATAAGGAAGAAATTTGTACAAAGAATATACTTGCCAAGTATTTGTTGATTGATTTTGATCTCCACCTAAGATAAGGCAGATGTTTTCCTATCCTGAAGCATGGTAGAGTCGGAAGGAGATGGAGGTCTGTTTCTCATTAGGTGTTTGCCAAATGGGCTTTGTTACCAACCACCCTATGTCTCTGGGTAACATGACTAATTTCCCAGAATTTTTTTTCTTAAAGCCAGAATTTATTTCTAAAGTTAAAAAATGTTCAAGAGATTTTAAAAATGCCCCAAAGGCAGAAAGATGTCATATACGCCCCAAAGATTTAATATACGATTATACTGAGGTTGTGTCTGTTGGTTCCTCCACTGCTAAGTTTTCTAAATTGTCTGTCCTATAAAATTAGATTTGTATGGGGCACAGATTTAGTGGAAAGAACATAGGCTTTAAACTGAGGAAGATCTGGATTCTAATATTGCCTTTGCTCTCTCCTACTTATATAGTTACAGTTATTTCACCTTTTTAAACCTCAATTTTCTGTATCATGATATTTATGTAAATTGTTATAATGATGGCATGAACTTATGAGTTCAAAACCCTTTACCAATATCTGACATATGAACCATAAATGTGCAATAAATACTGTGTTTTTTCCTTATCTCTTGGCAGAAGAAACACAATTAGTTAATGATAAGCTGGGGTAGACCTACAAAGTAGGTCTGTCTAAGTTCTGGTGCTATACTATTTCGCTTTTTTATGACTTCCCATGTGGCCTCAGGCAATAATGCAGCTGCAAGATATATGTCCATGAATCTGGAGGAAAGTCTCTTGAAGCAAGTCTCAGAGCTCTGACCAGGACACCGTCCAGCTACTTGTTGAAGACAGTGAGAAAATGCTGATCAAATTTGTAAGTGTTGCAAAGCTAGGCTAAATATCTAATATGCCAGGATCAAAGCTCAAAAAGGTCTTTAGATGCTGGTGTAATGGTCTAAATTCAATAATATGAAATTTATAGGGAATAATGTGAGGTCTTGCACTTTAGTCTGAAAACTCGATTGAAGGAGATGTAGTTTAACAGTAGATCTGTGAAAAAAATCTCAGGAGGGGGGTCTTAGCTGACTATAAACTTGATATGAATCCATAGTAAAAGAATTGTTCAAAAAGTGAAGTCAGTCTTAGGTCGCGTTCATGGGTGTTTAGTATCCAGGATGAAAGAAGATCATTCTGGTTCTTTGTGCTTGCTGGATGATACTGAGACTTTTACATTCTATTTGGGGTGCTACACTAAGAGGAACAGACACAGAAGAGGGCATGCTCATCATAGGGCAAAAGCATTTGGAACCACTCCTCGGCTCAAGCACTCATTCAGTACATTTTTACTAGTGCCTCCTGTGTTCCAGGCACTTCTCTTGGCTCTTGGGATACAACAGCAAACACACCAGAGAAGTAATTCCAGAGGGAACTGAGAATTAGCCTGTAAAAGAGAAAACTTAGCAAATATGTATTATTTTCTAATATTTGAAGGACATAGCATCCTTCTGAATGATCACAGAGCTAGCACTAATGTATGTATGTTAAAATAGTGTAGTGTCTAGGCCATGACTTTCCATCAATTAAAAGCATCCATGGATGGAATGGGTTGCTTTGTAACTGGGGTGTACAGAGTAACTTGACTGATCTCTTATAAGAGAGTCAAATATAGTAAAATCCTGTGATAATAAACTCCATGAGAATAGGGATTAAAATATAATATACTTGACAATTGGCCCCTTTGTCCATTCTTTTCTTCAACATGGACTGGCTAAATTTGTTACCTTTTAGAGGTGGAGGGAATGGGGAGATCACTGGGCTGTAAACAGGGGAGGGAAGTTAAGTAGGGAAATAGGAGGCAACCCATCCAGGGAAGCAGGACTATGTTCTGGTCTAATCTCTCCTGACCAGACCTAAGGAACAGGTGCCATTTCATTAAATGATTTCAGGAGTTGCTACAGCAATCTTAGATGTCTCAGCCAGCCCCAAGCCCTGAATGGTCTCATGAATGTTAATCTGGAATAGATAACCACCATCAGGTGGCACTAAACCATAATTGGGGTCTGGATAGATCCAGATTATGCCACCAAATGAAATGCCACACTTGTTGTTTCATTAACTTCACAATAATCAGCCTAGACATTTTATGTGATTGGAAATTTTGAGTTCACTTTTCAAATTATGGAGGGTTTTTATCATATCAAAAGCATTGCTGGACTGCATTACCATTAAACTTCTATCTAGACCTCTGTTTACCTAACTGTCCTTGTTCTGTGGTGATCCAGTAATCCGTTAGGGCCCAGTTCAAATGCTATGTTGTAACGTCTAGTCTGAATCAGAAATAATTTTTTCTTTATTTGTATTTGTATAGTATTCTTTCACGTTTCCCCACAAAGAGTTAATAAGTTTCATTAGATTTCCCCATCCCCAACATATTCATCAGCAAATATTTGCCAAGTACCTGCTCTTGTCTAAGCAAAACAAGATGGAATTGCACCTGATATTAAGGGGCTTTCAGGACAGTTGGGCAGATCAGATCAGATCAGCATGGCCCTCAGAAGCACTTGCTGGGAGGGACTCCATGATGTGGGGCTGAGAGGTGCACTGCTCAGAGGTGGGAGAGATTTGTGGGGCAGAGGAGCAGGACTCCTCCCTGCTCAGGTTACTCTGCTGGGGGCTCCCGGGTCTTTCACAGTATTATTCTCTCACATGACCTTGTTAAGAGTGGACTGAAGTGGTGGTAGGTGAGAATATGTATATATATTTACATTTATATTTCAACATTTCAGGCTATGGGGTCAGGTTTTCAGGGCAATGCCATGCAGTTATCAAATATTATACCTTAGCAACTATAACTACATTAAAAAACAAAATTCACCTGTTATTGAAAAGTATTATTAGCTTGACAGTTAAAGTACCAAAAAACTATTGTCAGTATAGATGCCTTTAAACACAAAAATTTGAAAGAGGGCTTCCCTGGTGGCGAGTGGTTGGGAGTCCGCCTGCTGAGGCGGGGGGCGCGGGTTTGTGCCCCGGTCCGGGAGGATCCCGCATGCCGCGGAGCGGTTGGGCCCGTGAGCCATGGCCGCTGAGCCCGCGCGTCCG
>NW_006791020.1:224935-284840 GCF_000442215.2 Lipotes vexillifer | reverse complement strand
TTTTATATATATATATATATATATATATATATATATATATTTGTGTGTGTGTGTGTGTGTGTGGTTTCATCCCCTGGTTTATTAACTAGCCACAGGCTGCATCAGTGACAGAGGTAGTCTGATTTCTCTAATATTAGTTTTCTTTTTTTAAAATTATTATTTATAAAGCAGATTCTTATTAGTTATCCATTTTATACACATCAGTGTATACATGTCAATCCTAATCTCCCAATTCATGACACCCCCCCCACTGCCCACCGCTTTCCCCCTTTGGTGTCCATACATTTGTTCTCTACATCTGTGTCTCAATTTCTGCCCTGCAAACAGGTTCATCTGTACCATTTTTCTAGGTTCCACATACATGAGTTAATATACAATATTTATTTTTCTCTTTCTGACGTACTTCACTCTATATGACAGTCTCTAGTTCCATCCACATCTCAAAAAATGACTCAATTTAATTCCTTTTTATGCCTGAGTAATATTCCATTGCATATATGTACCACATCTTCTTTATCCATTCATCTGTCGATGGGTATTTACATTGCTTCCATGACCTGGCTACTGTAAATAGTGCTGCAATGAACATTGGGGTGCATGTGTATTTTTGAATTATGGTTCTCTCTGGGTATATATGCAGTAGTGGGATTGCTGGGTCATATGGTAATTCTATTTTTAGTTTTTTAAGGAACCTCCATACTGTTCTCCATAGTGGCTGTAACAGTTTACATTCCCACCAACAGTGCAAGAGGGTTCCCTTTTCTCCATACCCTCTCCAGCATTTGCTGTTTGTAGATTTTCTGATGATGCCCATTCTAACTGGTGTGAGGTGATACCTCATTGTAGTTTTGATTTGCATTTCTCTAATAATTAGTGATGTTGAGCAGCTTTTCATGGGCTTCTTGGCTATCTGTATGTCTTTGGAGAAAAGTCTATTTAGGTCTTCTGCCCATTTTAGGATTGGGTTGTTTGTTTCTTTAATATTGAACTACATGAGCTGTTTATATATTTTGGAAATTAATCCTTTCTCCATTGATTCATTTGCAAATATGTCTCCCATTCTGAGGGCAGTCTTTTCATCTTGTTTATGGTTTCCTTTGTTGTGCAAAAGCTTTGACATTTCATTAGGTCCCATTTGTTTATTTTTGTTTTTATTTCCATTACTCTAGGAGGTGGATCAAAAAAGATCTTTCTGTGCTTTATGTCAAAGAGTGTTCTTCCTATGTTTTCCTCTAAGAGTTTTATGGTGTTCAGTCTTCCATTTAGGGTTCGAATCCATTTTGAGTTTATTTTTGTGTATGGTGTTAGGAGGTGTTCTAATTTCATTCTTTTACATGTAGCTGTCCAGTTATCCCAGCAACAGTTATTGAAGAGACTGTCTTTTCTCCACTGCATATCCTTGCCCCCTTTGTCATAGATTAGTTGACCATAGGTGTATAGTTTTATCTCTGGGCTTTCTATCTTGTTCCATTGATCTATATTTGTTTTTGTGCCAGTACCATACTGTCTTGATTACTGTAGCTTTGTGGTATAGTCTGAAGCCAGGGAGTCTGATTGCTCCGTCTCCATTTTTTTCCCCCCAAGACTGTTTTGGCTATTTGGGGTCTTTTGTGCCTCCATACAAATTTTAAGATTTTTTCTTCTAGTTCTGTAAAAAATTCCATTGGCTATTTGATAGGGATTGCATTGAATCTGTAGATTGCTTAGGATAGTATAATCATTTTCACAATATTGATTCTTCCAACCCAAGAACATAGTATATCTCTCCATCTATTGATATCATCTTTAATTTCTTTCATCAGTGTCTAATAGTTTTCTGCATAAAGGTCTTTTGTCTCCCTAGGTATGTTTATTCCTAGATATTTTATTCTTTTTCTTGCAGTGGTAAATGGGAGTGTTTCCTTAATTTCTCTTTCAGATTTTTCATCATTAGTGTATAGGAATGCAAGAGATTTCTGTGCATTAATTTTGTATCCTGCAACTTTACCAAATTCATTCATTAGCTCTAGTAGTTTTCTGGTGGCATCTTTAGGATCCTCTATGTACAGCATCTTGTCATCTGCAAACAGTGACAGTTTTACTTGTTCTTTTCCAGTTTGGCTTCCTTTTATTTCTTTTTCTTCTCTGATTGCCGTGCCTAGGACTTCCAAAACTCTGTTGAATAATAGTGGTGAGAGTGTGGCATCCTTGTCTTGCTCCTGATCTTAGAGGTAATGCTTTCAGGTTTTCACCATTGAGAATGATGTTTGCTGTGGGTTTGTCATATATGGCCTTTAGTATGTTGAGGTAGGTTCCCTCTAGGCCCACTTTCTGGAGAGCTTTTATCATACATGGGTGTTGAATTTTATCAAAAGCCTTTTCTGCATCTATTGAGATAATCATATGGTTTTTATTCTTCAGTTTGTTAATATGGTGTATCACATTGATTGATATGCATATACTGAAGAATCCTTGCATTCCTGGGGTAAATCCCACTTGATCATGGTATACGATCCTTTTAATGTGTTGTTAGATTCTGTTTGCTAGTATTTTGTTGAGGATTTTTTTTTTTTTTTTTTTTCAATACGTGGGCCTCTCACTGTTGTGGCCTCTCCCATTGCAGAGCACAGGCTCCGGACGTGCAGGTTCATCGGCCATGGCTCACAGGCCTAGTGGCCCCATGGCATGTGGGATCTTCCCGGACCAGGGCATGAACCCGTGTCGCCTGCATCAGCAGGCGGACTCTCAACCACTGCACCACCAGGGAAGCCCTGTTGAGGATTTTTGCATCTATATTCATCAGTGATATTGGCCTGTAATTTTCTTTTTTTGTAGTATCTTTGTCTGGTTTTGATCAGGGTGATGGTGGCCTCATAGAATGAGTTTGGGAGTGTTCATTCCCCTGCAATTTTTTAGAAGAGTTTGAGAAGGCTGGGTGTTAGCTCTTCTCTAAATGTTTGATAGAATTCACCGTGAAGCCATCTGGTCCTGAACTTCGGTTTGTTGGAAGACTTTTAATCACAGTTTCAATTTCATTACTTGTGATTACTCTTTTCATATTTTCTATTTCTTCCTGGTTCAGTCTTGGAAGTTTATACCTCTCTAAGAATTTGTTCATTTTTTCTAGGTTGTCCATTTTATTGGCATAGAGTTGCTTGTAGTAGTCTCTTAGGATGCTTCGTATTTCTGCAGTGTCTGTTGTAACTTCTCTTTTTCATTTCTGATTTTATTGATTTGAGTCCTCTCCCTCTTTTTCTTGATGAGTCTGGCTAATGGTTTATCTATTTTGTTTACCTTCTCAAAGAACCAGCTTTTAGTTTTATTTATCTTTGCTATTGTTTTATTTGTTTCTATTTCATTTATTTCTGCTCTGATCTATATGATTTCTTTCCTTTAGCTAACTTTGGGTTTTGTTTGTTCTTCTTTCTCTAGTTCTTTTACATGTAAGGTTAGATTGTTGATTTGAGATTTTTCTTGTTTCTTGAGGTAGGCTTGTATAGCTATAAACTTCCCTTTTAGAACTGCTTTTGCTTCATCCCATGGTTTTGGATCGTCGTGTTTTCCTTGTCCTTTGTCTCCAGGTATTTTTGGATTTCCTCTTTGATTTCTTCAGTGATCTCTTGGTTATTTAGTAACGTTTTGTTTAGTCTCCATGTGTTTGTGTTTTTTACGTTTTTTTCTCTGTAACTCATTTCATAGCGTTGTGGTCAGAAAAGGTGTTTGATATGATTTCAATTTTCTTAAATTTACTGAGGCTTGATTTGTGACACAAGATGTGATCTATCCTGGAGAAAGTTCTGTGCGCACTTGAGAAGAAAGTGTAATCTGCTGTTTTTGGATGGAATGCCCTAAAAATATCAATTAAATCTATCTGGTCTATTGTGTCATTTAAAGCTTGTGTTTCCTTATTAATTTTCTGTTTGGATGATCTGTCCATTGGTGTAAGTGAGGTGTTAAAGTCTCCCACTATTATTGTGTTACTGTTGATTTCCTCTTTTATAGCTGTTAGCAGTTGCCTTATGTATTGAGGTGCTCCTATGTTGGGTGCTTATATATTTATAATTGTTATATCTTCTTGGATTGATCCCTTGATCATTATGTAGTGTCCTTCCTTGTCTCTTGTAACATTCTTTATTTTAAAGTCTATTTTATCTGATATGAGTATTGCTTCTCCAGCTTTCTTTTGATATCCATTTGCATGGAATATCTTTTTCCAGCCCCTCACTTTCAGTCTGTATGTGTCCCTAGGTGTGAAGTGGGTCTCCTGTAGACAGCATATATATGGGTTTTGTTTTTGTATCCATTCAGCAAGCCTGTGTCTTTTGGTTGGAGCATTTAATCCATTCACGTTTAAGGTAATTATCAATATATATGTTCCTATGACCATTTTCTTAATTGTTTTGGGTTTGGTTTTGTAGGTCCTTTTCTTCTTTTGTGTTTCCCGCTTAGAGAAGTTCCTTTAGCATTTGTTGTAGAGCTGGTTTGGTGGTGCTGAATTCTCTTAGCTTTTGCTTGTCTGTAAAGCTTTTGATTTCTCCATCGAACTTGAATGGGATCCTTGCCAGGTAGAGTAATCTTGGTTGTAAGTTCTTCCCTTTCATCACTTTAAATATGCCATGCCACTCCCTTCTGACTTGAAGAGTTTCTGCTGAGAAATCAGCTGTTAACCTTATGGGAGTTTCCTTGTATGTTATTGGTCGTTTTTCCCTTTCTGCTTTCAATAATTTTTCTTTGTCTTTCATTTTTGCCAATTTAATTACTATGTGTCTCGACATGTTTCTCCTTGGGTTATCCTGTTTGGGGCTCTCTGTGCTTCTTGGACTTGGGTGGCTATTTCCTTTCCCATGTTAGGAAGTTTTTGACTATAATCTCTTCAAATATTTTCTCTGGTCCTTTCTCTCTCTCTTCTCCTCTGGGACCCCTATATTGCGAATGTGTTGCATTTAATCTTGTCCCAGAGGTCTCTTAGGCTGTCTTCATTTCTTTTTGTTCTTTTTTCTTTATTCTGTTCTGCAGCAGTGAATTCCACCATTCTGTCTTCCAGGTCACTTATCCGTTCTTCTGCCTCAGTTATTCTGCTATTGATTCCTTCTAGTGTATTTTTCATTTCAGTTATTGTATTGTTCATCTCTGTTTGTTTGTTCCTTAATTATTCTATGTCTTTGTTAAACATTTCTTGCATCTTCTCGATCTTTGCCTCCATTCTTTTTCCGAGGTCCTAGATCATCTTCACTATTGTTATTATGAATTCTTTTTCTGGAAGGTTGCCTATCTCCACCCCATTTAGTTGTTTTCCTGGGGTTTTATCTTGTTCCTTCATCTGGTACATAGCCCTTTGCCTTTCATCTTGTCTATCTTCCTGTGAATGTGTTTTTTGTTCCACAGGCTGCAGGATTGTAGTTCTTGCTTCTGCTGTCTGCCCTCTGATGGCTGAAGCTATCTAAGAGGCTTGTGCAAGTTTCCTGATGGGAGGGACTGGTGGTGGGTAGAGCTGGCTGTTGCTCTGGTGGGCAGAGTTCAGTAAAACTTTAATCTGCTTGTCTGCTGATGGGTGGGGCTAGGTTCCCTCCCTGTTGGTTGTTTGGCCTGAGGTGACCCAACATTGAAGCCTACCCAGGCTTCTTGGTGTGGTTAATGGTGGGCTCTGGGAGGGCTCATGCCAAGGTGTACTTCCCAGAACTTCTGCTGCAGGTGTCCTTGTCCTCATGGTGAGACAGAGCCACTCCCCCAAGAGGAGACCCTCCAACACTAGCAGGCAGGTCTGGTTCAGTCTCCTATGGGGTCACTGCTCCTTCCCCTCTGTCCCGATGCACACACTACTTTGTTTGTTCCCTCAAAGATTGGAGTCTCTGTTTCCCCCAGTCCTGTTGATGTCCTGTATTCAAATCCCACTAGCCTTGAAAGTGTGATTCTCTAGGAATTCCTCCTCCCATTGCCAGACCGCCAGGTTCAGAAGCCTGACGTTGGGCTCAGAACCTTCACTCCAGTTGGTGGACTTCTGTGGTATAAGTGTTCTGCAGTTTGTGAGTCACTCACCCAGCAGTTATGGGATTTGATTTTATTGTGATTGCTCCCCTCGTACTATCTCATTGTGGCTCCTCCTTTGTCTTTGGATGTGGGGTATCTTTTTTGGTGGGTTCCTGTTGCTCCCTGTCGATGATTGTTCAGCAGTTAGTTGTGATTCTGGTGTTCTCACAAGAGGGAGTGAGAGCACGTCCTTCTACTCTGCCATCTAGAACTAATCTGGCTTTATCTTTTTATATCAATTTTTTGGCTGTGTACCACTAAGCCAGCCATTTTCTCTCTCTGAATCTCTGAATCATATGTGAAAACATTACCCTACCTTTCAGGGCTATCAAGAGGATCAAATGTAATGCTTAATGTAAAATTACAGAATAAATGCTCCTCTATGGGTAATTTTCTATATCAGGCAATTGTTTCCTCAATTTCCAAATTTCTAGTGCTTATTTCCTTGGTTTCTGCCTGCCATTGATTTTGCTTGATGAAGTTTAATTGTTGTTTTTCACAATCAGTTGTTGTTGGCACGTCTCCAAATACCTCATATTTTTCCCATCAATAAATATGGGATTAAAATCATTTCATTGCATGCAGAGCAGTGTATTGGTCTTTGGGAGGGGTTTAGGTGATCTAAGGAAGACTCCGTCCTTGCCCTCCAGAAGTCAATAGCATTAAGTATGTATTAACCAAGACAAAAATTTTCTATACATACATATATTAAGCTCTGTTCCATCCACCTAGGATTTATTCTAGCAAGGCACAAAAGGAGAGATTGTTGGGGGCTGTAGCCCTTTTCCTTGGAGTTAAGAAGTTAGGAACATTTTCCAAGTACTCTGATTCTTCTCAAGAACATCTCTAGATCTGTTATCTATGAATTCATAACAACCACTTTTGAGCTGTTTTAAATTTCTAGCTGTTGTTACAACTTGTGAGATGCCAATGATAATTCTTAAAATGTATGAAGTATTTATTATGTTTTACTACACTATGTGATTCACTACACTATGTGCATCATATAATTTTATCCTTATAGCAACTTTGAGAGGGATGATACTCTGATAACCCCCATTTTACAGACAATCACATTGAGACTTTTGGGAAGGTTATTTGCCTTAGAACACACTTAAAGTAAGTGAAAGAGCTGGAATCCTAAGTCAGGTATTCTGATTGCAGAATTTGTCTGCATGATAGGTTTGTTAAACTGCTTTAATAACAAGTCTATTCATCTTAAAATCTTTTCTTTCTATTTTTAAATCTCTTCACTCTACCTTTCCAAATTCTGATATTCTGCAATGTTATAAAACCCCTCTCCACCACCACTCCAAACCTTTTGTGAAAAAGGATTTGTAGTGAAATAGAAGCACATTTGTTTAAGAATTAGAAGGTCCTCCAATTTTGGTTCCACCAACACTTATTTGTATAAATATGAGAAGCTCACTTAACTTCTCTGACATTGTTTCCACCTCTGAGAAATAGAGATAAATTCTGCCTTCTGTGTAGGCTCTGAAAAGCAATTACTTAACATACATGAAACTATATGGTAAACTGTAATGGAGTAAAACTAATATGACATATGATAAAAAAAAACAGTTGATTTCAACTATATCTTGTCAGTTCTTGCACTTCCTTTGGATTTTGTAGTTTGACATTATAGAGGAGCTCTCTATTTCCTTAAAAATCTTAACTGTATTTTCTGGATCTTTCAGAACAACATGAAATATTTCAGAAGTAAATATACCAAGGGAAAAATACTCTCTTCTTTTTATTTTTGTTTTCTCTCTTAAAATTACCCTTCTTGTTGACTTCTTCAGAAGATTCTGAGATGGGCTAAGTTCTAAGACACAGATGGGTTACATTTACATGGTAGTGAAAATGGGGGTCGTATGGGTTGCCTCATAAATTGTTGTTGAGTGCTTCCTAGGCAGTGCTGGAATCAGTTGGCTCTTTGAGAGCTGCAGGTCAGTGATGATACAATAAGACCATTTCCTCCTTTCATGTGTATAATTATTGCACTATCTAGGGAGAATCCCAAAGTGTATTATGGTTGGACAATATGGACACCTTTTGCTGGCTGGACCCTCAGGAGACTTTTGTATAAGGAATGACTAGATATTCCAGAGAGGGTGGCACTCATCACAGTCTACCCGTAGTGCTGAAATTTTCAAGCAAGCAATGTGTAAAATAGCTATTCCTATACAGAGGGGTGGGTGCTCACTGACTTTGTCTGGGCCAGGATGATGATTCAGTTTGGTGCCAATGAATGGTTTTCAACATAACATCATTTTTAAGGTGTACATATTGCTGTCTCCCCGAGAATCTTAGTCCTACAGCCATTCTCTACTGGCTACGTGTAGGACCTGTGAGGTAATCAGTGAGGAGAGACAAAAGGATGTGGGTGTAGTGTGAGAGGTAGGCAGGGTTTTAACAATCTTTTTGTTGACAGGGGTTCTAAATCAGATATTTTATGATTGCATTTTCCATGGATTTATGAGGTCTGGGAAGCGTGGGCTTAACGTCCATGAGTTCTTTGTTTTGTAGGAAAGGCAGACCCAGATCATGTGATTGTATGTAACTGTGTTACTGTGCTTACTTCATGCACCACCACTAGCATGTGTATATTCTTTTTACTACCTATAGCATCATCTTGAGAAAGTATTAGAAACATTGCTTATGAGAATGAATTGCTATGAGTGGAAATTATAAAGCAGAAAGTTATTTGTATTTGTCAGAGTATAATATCAATATATCATAAAGCCTAAGTTTCCTTGTAAACTGCCGAAGGTTATGACAGAGGAGGGTATTAACAAAAATGTTAAGAGTAAGTTGAAGGCTAAGGTAGTACTCAGGAGAAACCTCATCCAAAACACTAAAGAACCACTTATCAAGGCAGAGGGCTACCTGCTGAATATGGATGACTGATGGGGAGGAAAAACCCCACCCTCTGCTGCTTTCAGATGGGGAGATAGCTTGACCAGATAGTCCATGCTTCTGGTAATTACTTATTATAATTTAGACTATTGAAAAAATGGGAATGTGAAACAAGCTTCTTGAAAATGTAGCAGCTTCCATGGCGAAATTCTGAGAGGAGTATCCCTGCTGGGTGATCAATTGCCCAAGATCCCAGTGGTGTTTTCTGTCATCTGTAGCAGTGAGAGGGCCTTATTTCATCAACAGAAGGGAGCTGAGAGCCAGTGAGAGGATTACACACCACCAGCCCATCCAGCACCCTTCTCCTTGCAGCTCCTTTATTCCTTCCCTCCCTCCATTTCTTCCTCCCTCCCTTTCTTCCTTCCTCTTTTTCTTTCCTTCTTTCTTTCTTTCTTTCTTTCTTTCTTTCTTTCTTTCTTTCTTTCTTTCTTTCTTTCTTTCTTTCATTCATTCTCTTTCTTCTTTCTTTCTTTCTTTCTTTCTTTCTCTTTCTTTCTTTCTTTCTGTCTTTCTTTCTCTTTCTCTCTCTCTTTCTTTCTTACTTCTTTCTTCTTTCTTTTCTTTCTTTCTTTCTTTCTTTCTTTCTTTCTTTCTTTCTTTCTTTCTTTCTCATTGTTAACTGAAGCAAGTAGGGCAAACTTTATGGATTAAGAAACATTTTTTGTTGAGTCACACAGAAAAGTGTGGCCTTTTGATAGAGATGGTAGGAAAAGACACTTCAGATTGAAAGAACAGTGATAGCAAAAGCATTTGGGAGGGATGATGTGAGATGATTTTAGGATACTGTTAAGGCTTAAACTGGGAGGCAAATTAGTGTATGTATAAGAGGTAAATTGTAGGAGATTTTATTAGAAAGGTAGAATAGTACTATAATGAAGAGAACATTGATAGCCAATATGAGGAGCCTATTAAAGAAATATGAGATGAGATAAAGTACAAGTAAATTATTTTTCTATGTAATGGAACATGGGTAGTTTCAGGAGATCTTGAATAGATTTCTAAATTAAAATTTTAGAGCTAGAAAGAACATTCCTCATTCAGTCCTGTTGCCTAAATTTTTATATAAAAAATAAAAATATAGACAGATTTTTAAAGGCAGGTCCAAATTTAGAACCTTAGCCCCCTGGTTTATCATACCAGGCTGCCTCTCCAACTGAGGTGTGTGTTTCTAAACTCAGTGTCTTCTGGCTTTTGCATTGATTATTTGTTTACATGGAATACCTGCAATCTTACTGGCATCCTGCACAATGCCTGGCACATAGTAGGAAAACATCTCACAGAAATACCCAGAATAATGTTTGACCAAATATCTGGACTCCTGTGGCCCAGCCAAGTGGAAACATAAAATTAACCACTGCAAGGGTATTCTAAATAATTTGAACTCGAGTTTGTAGGATATTGGAGCTCATAGCAGAAATAAATGAGAGAGACTGGCCCAGTAGCTATGGGCAGTAAGCTGCCTGTGTCAGCCGCAGCAGTCTCTTATCTCTCTAGGAGGAGACAGAAGTAGAAAATACCAGGGACGGAAGGCAGAGTTAACTCAAGTGCAGTTCAAGCTGATGTTGATAAACAAATGGGATCATTTAATACCAACTGGAAAATGACATTATTTCTTTGTACTTGCTTATTGTCTGTCTCCAGCACTGTGCATATTTAAATTTTGTTTGTATGAATATTACGTTTTTTTCAGTGACTGGCACACAGTAGTTCTCAATAATTTTTTATTGTTGTTGAAAGATGGGGAGTACAGTGGAAAGAAAGGGCTTCTCAGTGGCAGCAGATTGCAGTTTCTGGCTCACTGCTTCAGTTCAAAGAGGACTAATCTGGGAGAAGAGATATGGGGACCAGTTCTGGGAGAAAGGCCCAGGCAGAGTGGGGAAGCAGTGCTGAGGACCCTGGCTGCCTGCTTGGTGGTTTACAGCAAGACTTCATTCTGGGTGCAGGCAAGAATACAAGCAAGAAACCAGGCCAGAAGACCAATCATATGGATAAAGGATTGGCTGCAGGGAGTGTTAACTACAGGAAACTACAGTGTGATGCTCACACGGGGCATTGCTAGTTCCCTAACAGGACCCCAGGCCTGTGGTAGCAGTCTGTGTCCTGACTTATCAATTGGATGTTTTGCCAGCTGGACACCACACAGCTTCTCAAATCTTGGAATCAGATTGGACACCTCCACCCTTATTTTCTGTCTCACATTGATTTTCATATGGTATTGGCCTTCTTATCATAACCATCATTGAAAATGGCTTCTAAAAGATATGATGTCATTGAAAGAAATGTAGTGTGATCTAATGTTGAAATTGTAGTGTCTGATGTAGAGTATTGCTGTTTCCCTCAAAAAATTAAAAATATCCCAGAATGCTCTTGTGAATATTTAATGGAATACATTTTGAGAAATACCAATTGAAAGGTTTTAAGTAGAACATTCGGATGCCGAGCCTTTGTTTTGAAGAAATCCCTCTGGCCTGTGGATTGTTCAGAAGCAAAAGTGGAATTGGAGAAGATGACTTCAAATGCTGTTGCAGTAGAGAAGTAAAATGATGGCATCTTGGTGTAGCACAGTGTGAACAGAAATGAAGAAATATGTCTGAATATTATTTAAAATAAAAGCCATCAAAACACAAGGTTTGGGTTGGAGCAAAGGCAGGGAAAATAAAGGATTTGGACCCACAATTATTTATTTTAGGATATAATGTTTTTGAAATATATTATGTTGTAACAAGCTCTGCTTGATCTAGCTGCAGGGATATATATCGCAGCTGTCTTGCATTTTAAACTACTTATAATGTTCGCCTTACAATGTTTTGACTTTATGATGGTGCAAAAGTGATACACATTTAGTGGAAACAGTACTCTGAATATTGAATTTTGATCTTTTCCTGGGCTAGTGATATGCTCTCTTGGATGCTGGGCAGTGGCAGTGAGCGCAGCTCCCAGTCAGGCATGCAGTCATGTGGGTAAACAACCCATACACTTACAACCATTCTGTACCCAAAAAAACATTTTGTTTTTCACTTTCAGTATAGTATTCAATAAATTACATGAGATATTCAACACTTCATCATCAAATAGACTTTGTGTGAGATGATTTTGCCCAACTGTCAGCAAATGTCAGCGTTCTGAGCATATTTAAAGTAGGCTAGGCCAAGCTATGATGTTCTGTACCTTAGGTGTATTAAATGCATTTTTTTTTTTTTTTTGCGGTACGCAGGCCTCTCACTGTTGTGGCCTCTCCTGTTGCAGAGCACAGGCTCCGGACACGCAGGCTCAGCGGCCATGGCTCATGGGCCCAGCTGCTCCACGGAATGTGGGATCTTCCCGGACTGGGGCAAGAACCTGTGTCCCCTTCATGGGCAGGCAGACTCCCAACCACTGTGCCACAAGGGAAGCCCCTAAATGCATTTTTGACTTATGATATTTTCAGTTAACAATGGATTTTTCACATGTAACCCTATTTGTAAGGTTAACCTTATTATAAGTCGAGGAAGATCTGTAATTGCTAATCTTTTATGTATAAAAATTGTCTGTAACCCTTGTTTACCCAAGACCCCTACCATGGAATGAATCAGGATTCATGGGAATTGCAGAGAGGCCTTTGGGTCATGTCCAGTGTCATGGCGGCTGCATGCGTGATGCCCTGCACTAAGGGAATGGGCCACACTTTCTCTGGTTTTTCTTCCCAGCATCACAAATGACTCAAAAGCATTGTAGAAAAAGCTGGAGAGTCTCAAGGCCGCAGGGTCCCTAATCCTGACTACCTGGCCTCATGCCCTTGAACCTCAACACTGTTGTGCTCTCCTCTGCTTCCTTGCTGAGCTGGAGCTCTTGCCAAAATATTGCAGCCTCAGCTGTAGGGCTGCCAATCGCTATCTGTTCCACTGGCAGCTGCCCCTCTGCCTCTGAGTGTGGCTGTTCTTTCAACTGATAGTGGTCAACTAGGATTCTAATTCCTGGTCTTTCGATCCCTGAAAGTTTGTTTTGGTCTTCAAGGTTTTTGTTCCCTCTATCAAGGCACCTGGGAAGGAGGAATGTCCTCACTGGGAACCTCTCCTTGTGTCCCGGGGTAGCACAGAGAGATGGCACCTCAAGAGATTTGACCATGACCAGACCTCAGGCTGGGCCATGCTCTATGACATTTCCCTCCCTCGGGCCAGGTGACTGTCTTCCCGGACGTTCACGCCTGTCATTGGGGATATTTGTATTCCTCTTCTTTGTGAAAATCTCCTAGCCCTGTGGTCCAGTGATCCAATTATGATCCCCCTAGTCCTCTTCATGGGTTCCTCCAGAGGGTCTGAGGACCCCAATAGGAGGATGGGGATTATGCTGCTCCAGAGTAACACTTCCTGAAAGTTTAAGGAAAGTACAAGTTTATTTTCCCTCTCCTAGAAGACAGATTTTCTAAGCCCTTTGCCAAATACAGTCCCCAGTGTATCTGTTTCTCTATTTATCCATGATTAGGGACTTATTTTCTTTGGATATTTGAGGCTAGATGTTAGAACATCACAAATACAGTTATCTTCTAAATGGAATGAAACATTAGGGAATGATAGTGCATTCCCCAAATGCCAAATCACCCGTGGTGAGAAAGGCTCCTAAATTTATCATAAATGCACAGTGCTAACATGAGCTGGACCTGTACCTCAATTTATGGGGATATGTTTGTGTAAGGAAGTCATATAACAGACACCTGAACATGCATTTAACAACTTTCCTGCAAATACACGTCTGTGTGTGCCCTTTTAACTGTGATATCTTTTCTTTCTTTCATTCAGGGTCAGAGTAGGGGCAGCAATCTAATTGTGTGGTGCAGACTTGCAAAAGTCCACTTACGGTCAAGCACAGCCCCTTAGAAAAATCCTTGGCTGTGAAGCATAAGGAATTTGAAATGCTATTTGCAAGAGGGAAGCAACCAACAGATCAGCATTTGTGAAGTGCAGGCAAGATGACTTCAAGCTGCAAAGCTGGGCCTTGACAGACAGATTTAGCACCATTAGCAGTGGCTTGTTGAAAAACAAAAATGACTTCAAAACTTCCCTCTGAACCAGAATGTTACATTCATCTCTTCGTTAAAACATCCGTTATTTGCTGACTTGTTTTCTGTTGCCCCCCCATCCCCCAGCCTCTCACTCTTTTGTGTCAGAGCTAATGTTCCCAGCGTCTACACTGCATAGGCCCTGATTATTTGTGAGACAGAGTGAGTTAATGCAGATTTGCAAGCTGTTCCCATTTGTTAAGTGTCAGAAAAACACATGCAAGACACTGGCTTTGGCACTTAGCTGCCAGCTGGCTCTTCTGGAGGCAGGGGACAAATGACAGTCTATCACACAGCATGCTTTCAAAGGAAGAGGAGACCTATTCCAGAGCCACAACAGCGGAGCAGCTTTTAACAACATAAGCAAAATAAGAAGCCAACATCAGTTTTTTCCTCCCTTATTTCTCCCCCTGTTGTTGAATGAATGGCAGCACATTTGGGAGCTTTTTAAAGCCTTGGGAATATCGATTCCACTGCCCACCATCTGAGAGAGTGATGGGATAATGGGAGCTTGCCAGAAGTGCTGCACACTCTCTGGTGATTGACTATGGGGGAGAGGCTGCACCCCTCCTCACCCCTGTCCTTCAGATGGTTATAGCTCCCCCCACGGCCACTCTGCAGCTGTCAGGTTAAAGTTGAATTTCTGCCTCCCTCTCCCTATTAGAATCATGCTGAAGTCTCTGGATCCCAAATGTGGTCCCTCAACCCCTCTCCCCCACCCCCCACATTCCACTCCCTTAAGAAGGTAAAACTTACAGGGTGGAAGTAATATAGGCATTGTTTCCTTAATTCATTCACTCATTTATCCAACAGTTATTTACTGAGTATCTAGTATATGTCAGGTATTGTGAGGGATGAAATGAAGTAGGAGACATGGATTGTTCTTTCATGCAAGGATCTAATAGTGTTGTTGGTGATGAAAAAAGTGACAACTGAAAAAAAATGGGTGCAAGTGATTACAGAGGAGAGTGATGTCATAATTCTCTGGTATCAAAGGGAGAGCTCATGAAACAAGTGGGTAGTGGACTAGGCTTGAAAGGGCAGGAAAGATCTTAATTGCCAGAAAGAAACAAAGGGCCCCTGAGATGGGGATGATGCTGAAAGGAGGGAATGAGCATGAGAAAGTGGGAATAGGCATTGACTGTGGACACATCAGCCTGGTTAGGGCAGAAAGTTAGCTAGGGGAGTGGTGAGAGAAAATGTAAAACTAGACTGAAACCAGGCTAAGGAATATGGGTTTTCAATGAAAGTTTTTCAATCAAAGAGTGTCATTTTAGAGTGGTCTTTCAGATGATTGTTACCCACTTTACCCACGTACAATCTGTCTGGGAGGAAGTAATTTTCCTCTACCCTCCTAGGTTCTCTGGCTGGTCTAAGAATTAAATTGACACGAGACAGATTAACAGGAGTAAATAAAACACAGTTTAATAACATGTTTACATGGGAGAGACCAGAAAAACTGACTAACTCACTACAATGGTTGAAAGCCTCACCCTAAATGCTATCTTCAGCTTAAGACAAAAGAGGATATTGGGGGTAGTGTTTTAGGACCTCAAAGGGGAGGAAGGCAATTCACATGGAGACAGAAAAGCAGATGTTTGTAAATAAATATTTGCTGGGCCAGACAAAGACAATGAGACACAGAGCGGAAATCTAACAAACAGACTTGCTAGGTTCCTCCCTGTCTACACACCTAATTCATGCTATATGTATCTATGGTGATAGCTTCCTTACTGGAACAGGTTCTCCATCTGCATTCTTTAGGCAGTTAGGGGGAAGGTCAAAGTTCTTCCAGGGTCTTTTGGGCCTTGATTGTTTTTAGCTCAAAATAATTCACATGCAAAAGAGACATTTTGGGGTGGCAAATTTTGTTCCCCTACAGATCAGATTCAGGGCTCTTGTTACACCTAAGTGATTTATGCACAAAAGTAAACCAAGTTTTCTACATGGTAAACCCAAAGCCATCAATGTTCTTAAGGGAAAACTGAATTTCCCCTAAAGCCACCATCTCCCTTATCCTAGCAGAACTGCTTATCTTCTAATGTTTTGTCAGTATTTTGTTAATTCCCTTTGCTGTTTTGAGATCATTTGTCTTACACGATTACAGGAAAAAGTCCCTTCTTTTTTGAGTTCATGCAACCAGCAGCTATCCATTCTTTGTCACTGGGGACTTCGATTCCTGCCTCACCCCATTGCTCTTCTCTCTAAAATCTTAGGTGACTTCAACACCCATGTCAGCATAGCACTTCAGGAAACAAAACATATTTAACCCCCTTACTCTAACCTCAAACTTAAAATGATATTTATCCCTTCTACCTCAGGTTTGTAATTCTAAGATCATACCTTGGGTTTTTGTTTCTTTTAAACAACTAAAATCTTAAACTGGCTCTGTGGTCTCTGACCCTTCTTCCATCCTTCCTAAAGTGATGGACTTCCAACCCCTCTCCTTTTTTCCCAGTCTGCTACCCAGCATGATTTTACCTCCTTCCCTGGCCAGCCTAGCTCCATGGTAAGGTTGGCATCTCTACAAAGGTAAGGCCTAATTCTGGCCTTCCCAAAGCACTAACATCCTGAAGGGTCACTTCATCATGTCTCCAAAGTCCCCAGCCCCCAATCTGTCCCTGCCATAACAGGTCACCTTGACTTACACTTTCTGAGGAAGGTACATTTTCACCTAGGCTCCTCTCCTTTCCTGAGGAACAGGTGAATCCCTCCCCATATGTGTCTCCTAAGACATTGTCATTTTCTGCCTCTCTCCTCATTTTCAACCTCTCATTCTTTATTGGTTCTTTTTCTTTATCCTATAAATGTGCTCAAGATTCTTCTATCTTAAAAACATACAAACAAAAAATCCTCAGATCAATCTCTCTGTATTCCACACTTCCCTCTAGAAACCATTTCTCGCACTCCTTTGGATGAGAGTTAAGCTTCTTGACTTCACGTTCAAGCCACTGCCTTCTGATTTCCATCTCTACACACTTCACTTCAACATTCCTGACAGAGAGTGTGAACAAACATCTGAGTCTCAATCCAGAAGACTTTTCAGGCCTCATGCTACTTGACTTCTCAGAAATGTTTAACTTTATTGAATATGCCTGTGGACAAATGACAAGATTTCTTCAATTTCCTTATAATGCTGCTGATTATGGGCCTCCATCATTATGGTAATAGGAGTGACCTCCAAAAGCTGCTGGTGTGAAGTGTGAAGATAGGCTTAGGTCATAGAACTTTTTGAAAAGCTTACTCTTTGAGCTGGCCTTGAGATGTGTATATCACTTCGTAGGTGCTCAATAAATATAGCCTGAATAAATAAATGAGGTCATCAGAGAATCTAAATAAACAAACTCATCAGACTTCTGCCTTCATTATCTTAACTCTGATGGTCTCCAGAGACTATAAATACTGAACGTAGGGTGGTAGATGTGGAGTCTGGCACCACTAGAAAAGAAGAGCATGTAACCTAGATTGGTGGTTACTGGCATGGAAACTGAGTCTTAGTGGATGAGTAGAAATAAATCACACGTGCAGACCTACTAGAGAATGGACTTGAGGACACGGGGAGGGGGAAGGGTAAGCTGGGACAAAGTGAGAGAGTGGTAGTATATATATGGACATATATATGCTACCAAATGTAAAATAGATGGCTAGTGGGAAGAAGTCTCATAGCACAGGGAGATAAGCTTGGTGCTTTGTGACCAGCTAGAGGGGTGGGATAGGGAGGGTGGGAGGGAGGGAGATGAAGGAGGGAGGAGATATGGGGATATGTGTATATGTATAGCTGATTCACTTTGTTGTAAAGCAGAAACTAACACACCATTGTAAAGCAATTATACTCCAATAAAAATGTTAAAAAAACCCCCCAAAACTTTCATTTCCATATCAGTTGGATGATCTCTAATAAACTCCTGCGATGTTTTGACTTGTAAAAAAAAAAAGCAAGTTGTAAAACTTAAAAAAAAAAAAGAAATAAGTCAGACAAAAGAGGTTATGAGGGTATTCCACAGAGGAAAATATATGATGCCAGAAGGCATGGCTTATGTGACGTTACAGTTTTCTGATTCCCTTATCGCTTCCTTCTCAGTCTTTGCAGATTCTTCTTTTATCTACTATTTAAATGTTACAATATTAAAAACAGTAACATTGATGGAATACTAATTCTATAATTTGCATGCCTAATATCATTTAATCATCAAACCACTAATCTGTTGAACAAATATTGACCATCTACCACATATCTGACATTGCTTTGGTTCTATGATGCAAAAATGGAGAGACACAGGGTAGATCATTCAGCAAGTTCACGGTCTGGAACTCAGGTGCATGAACATGCAGCTAATTTGATGTTGTAGAGGAATAAAATTTGCCACCCCAAAATGTCTTTAGCATGCAGATTATTTCAAGCTGAAAACAATCAAGGCCCAAAAGATTCAGGAAGAAATTTTGACCCTCTTCCTAAGTGTCTGAAGAATTTATATTGAGGGCCTATTACAAGAATATAGCTATCACTAGAAATATCTGCAAAGAACATGGGCTTGATGTGGTGGGGGAAACTTGGGCAGGGCCTAGAGATAAGAGTCTACTGTGTGTTCCATTGTCTCTGTCTGGCCCAACAAACATTTGTTGACCAAACATATGCTTTGCTGCCTCCATGACAATAGATTTTCTCCCCTTTGAAGTCCCAGACCCTTACCCTCAACATCCTCTTTTGTCTTTAGCTGAGTTTCAGTCATTTTGGAGAGTTACTCAGTTTTTCTGGGTCTCTCCCATGTACACAGGTACACATTAAACTCCATATGATTTCCTCCTGTTAATCTGTCTCATGTCAATTTAATTCTTAGACCAGCCAGAGAACCTAGAAAGAGGAAAATTTCTTCTTCCCCAGCAATGCCTAGAACACAGTAGGTATTCAATCAATGTTTGTTAACTAAATTATTAATATAACTCAGTTGTTTAGAATTTGTAAAACTTGCTTCCATTTCTCATCCCAATCCCTGCCTCCACTGCAAATTTTTTTCTCTCTGGTGATTAGATATGTGTGCATAAGGATGAACTCTAAGTGTGTAGATGAGAAAATTGATACTTGTGGAAAAAATTTTGCCTAATGTTTTTCTTGGTCAGACATAGCTGAACCTTTGCTTTTCCCCAGCCAACATTATGAAGTGGTTCAAGTTTTCTGCCAATATTGTCCAACATACAGAAGATACACTACCTCCTTGAGTGAGCTCACTCTAATAAAAGACACAGGGTATTTAACAGTTCTTATAGAACTAAAAGGAGTACAGTTTGACCAGAAGTCATTGGGAAAGGGGAGATGAGAAGAAGGCAGTATAAATCACCTTGGTAATCTCAGATCGCAGACATATTCATTCTCTCTCTCTCCCTATCCATACCTCTTCTTCTACCTCTACCTCTACCTACACCTACATCTATATCTTTATCTATATAACTAAATCCATATCCATATCCAAATCCATAGCCATAGCCATATACATTTAACTATATGCTCCTATTAATGAGGCTTACAAAATTTGTCTTTATAAAGTACTGCAAACTCCTCACCACTACTCCCAAAAGTCAGGATGGCTAGATAATTATTTTTACATTTGACATATGTTTTCCATGCTTTATATAAGTACAAAAGAACTTTTCAGATGCAGATGAAGAAAACATTATAAACCTTTCTCTTCTGTATTGTGCATGCAACAACACACTAGGTCAAGAGAAAGTTAGGGTATGGAATGTAAGACATAGAAAAACAAAAGATCAGGATGGTGTGAGGGAGAAGAAAGACTATCTAACTGAATAATTTTCTAGAGATAAGAGACCAAGAGAGGAGAAAAATTACATTCCATACAGGGAGTCGATTCTACTGGTCTTTCTAAAAGGATTATGTCATCATGACAAATGTTGGGTAGATGGCCCTGGACTCTGTAGATGAGCCAGAGTGCATGTGCAAGGCTGGTTACCCACAAGCTGCTTTCTCAAGACTCACTCCCAAGATCCTCTCTGGGGAAAAGAGAGTGCAGGGGAAAGCTTTTGTGAATGAATCTAATTTTTGGTAGTTTTTAATAATGATGAAATGATACTTGTTCAACATTTTATTCTCTTTAAAATTTATTCAAAAACATTGTCTCTTTTAGATTATCAATTACATTCCACATTTATTAAGCTTATTTCTACTCTTGTCCTTACCTCCAGTTCTTATCCTATACATAGCTTCCATTTCAACCAAACTTATCTTCTCTGACCCTTGAAACTGGCTCATAGTTTTCACCCCAAATTGATCTTCTATGACACTTGAAACCGGGTTGTACTTTTCAGCATTTTTATACACCATCTCACTTGCAGTGCCTCTTTTCTCCTGTCTATCTTCCCAAATTCTTAAAAGCATAGCTCAAGCTCCATCTTCTCTAGAAAATCTTCCCTTGAACTTCTACCCTGAACTCCCATAACTCTCATTATCTCACTTGGCAGGTGTCTCTACATATTAGTTAGATCTTTCTCAGTTATAAGTGTTAGAAATCCAACTCAAACTATCTTAACTAGAGGAAGGAGATCTTTTGTGGGAGTTCACAGAACAGAGAAATTAAAAATTTGGATGTAGACTCAGGAGCAGCTGAATTTAGAAGATGTTGTTAAGACTCACAGTTTCTTGGCTTCTCTCACCTCTGCTTCTTTCTCAGATGGGCTCCCCATTGTTAAGTTGCCATTGGCAGCCTCTCACTCTGCATCTCCCAGTTTAGGAAGTTTAGGGCTTCTGGTGATGGAGGGAAATTTTCCTAGAGACCTCTAGCATGAAATTCCTGGGAGGACCCTGATTTGCCGACTTAGATTGCTGATCATTTCTGCACCAGTTGCTGTGGCAACAGGTATAAGTTACTGTGGGGTCGGTTCCATCTGAACCACAGAGAGAATATTCCTTGTAGGAACAGAAGAATGAAGGCAGGCAGACAAAACAATGGACATCCACATGAAATTCTCATGTATTTAATGTTTTTTCCTCCACCCAAGAATGCAAACTTTAAGGCTTGAGACTGTGTTTCAAATTTCTTTGTTTCCCTGACTATTCTTTACACACACTTGGTGTTCAAAAATATGTTGAAATTATTTTGGAGTAATCATGTAATATGTCTGCAGCTGGTTATTTTGATTGGTTAGGGTATATTTTTAAAGACACCAAACTGTTGAATAGTATGCATACATAGGTCATTTACCTGTACATTTATTTTTCTGAGGTCATGAAATACTCCTGAGACCTCAGATAGCTGTCTTGAGAATACAGTCATTGGTTTGGGTTTGGGATGGGGGTGCAGATGAGAGCCTGGAAACGGATCACTGCAAGTCTAATCCTTTTGTTGGGAAAGCAATTCCATGTGCACATTCTGCTGGTGTATTATCTTCACAAGAGAAACACATGATTAATGATAGAACATAATATAGGACACTAGGGTGGCTGGAAAATAAAAGTCAATTTTCTGTTCAGCATTTGGACCTCCTTGGAAGTAAGTTGTATTGTAAATTCAAAAGAGTCTTGTATAACTCTGGTAAATTTTCTATTAGAATAGATGACCTATTTAGTCTACTACATCTCTAGTTTCTACAATTTTGAGATTCCTTGGGGCATGTGCAGAATGGAGCAATCGAAGAACAGCAAATTTCACAGTATGGTCTACCATCTTTTTAGGAACAGCAAGAAAACTGATGGGATTTCTCTCCCTGGCAGATATTTATTTCTCAAGTGCCTTTAAAACAGGAGGTCTGCAAATTCTTCATGAGGGGTTAAAACATGAAGCTTGATTTGCTAATGTATATTTACTAGGAAGAAATAGTTCACATTGTGCCTAAAATTTTCATTAAAAAATCTAAATATTTCTAGTTTCTCCCCAGACTCCTTAGCTCCCACAATTTTAATAAATCAGGGAACATTTGTAAGTGCTAAATGGTTATTCACAGTTAATTTTAATCAACTAACAATAGTTATGTTAATTGAGTTATTAACAAACATAACTTGATGCATTAGTTCTTTTGTTATGCAAAGAAACTTTTCCGTACAGCTTTTATATATTGTCTGACTTGCTTCTAAATAGAACATCAATAACTACAGACTGTGAATTTAACAAATGCACAGATAGGTGTGTGTGTCTGTGTGTCCTGCACCCATTTAAAACAAATAAGAATGTGTTGGAAGTACTAAAAATGGAAAAGAAATCCAAATTTAGTCCTATGAAGGGAATTAGATAAGAACCCGCCAAAACAGAAGCTAATTTGGCATTTCAGAATTTTAATCTTAACTCACTGTTTTTACTTTGAATTTCTAAGTTGTTTAATATTTCTTTGGCTTGTATTTTCAGGAATTACTTTGGAAAACATGGCTGGAATGATTTTGATAGGGAATATTTCTTCATCATAGATTAAAACAGAAAATTAACACCATTCTTACAATTCAAAAAGCTAATACAAAGCTAATACATATCACCACCCTAATATAGTTCTGAAAGTGTAACATAGCTTTGTGGTCAAAAGAAGATACAGTCTGGGTCACAGAGTGTCAAATTATCATGGCTCCAGTGGAAGAGGCTGGAGGCATAGCAGGGTCTTAAGACCAAGGCCCAGCGGGAGATGAGGAAACAATACCTGCAAGGTCAGCCTGGTGGTCTTGCATCCTGTCGAAAGAGCTGTTCTGCAAATATAGCCATTGGACAATTCAGGCCAAAATACACCATTGAAAGGTATTAAATTGTGAAACTTTTTCTTTTCCTTTGTTTATTCTCCTCTGCTCACACTTACTCTCCATTGTCCCATCAGACTTGCTTATAAAACACAAGTTCAAAGAAAAGATTACTACTATTAAGAATAAGAGCTTTAAACTATGTATGGGACCTTTCTGAACGTGGGACCCTGTGTGACTGCCCCCAAAGCCTGATTACACCCTGGCCTTTCATTTGTTCTAAAAATGTATGGGAAATCTGCAGATAATGGTACTCATTAGGAAGAGTAGGGATGGGGCTAATTAAAGCAACAGGAGACATTTACATCAAAAGAGAACATATTGTTACCTAGATCCTTTGGAATATCTTTATAATAAGTTAAAGATCTCCACAGTTATTACCACTCAATCTATTTTGCACTCACCCAGAAGTGATCATTGACCATCCTAAGATTTCCCAAGACTCTTCAGAGATGCATTTGAGGTCTTTGAAGCACATGTAAAGGAAAATATAATACACTGTGCATTGTATTTATGCTGTAATTAGAAAATACACTGGTTGTATTGAAAGACTTAATCCTATTAGCATTATGACATACAAAGGAGTACTAGCCAATCAGAAGTAGAGAAAAATATTTCTATTGGTTGTTCTTTATGAAAGCACTTGTAGCATTTTGTCCATCTAAACACTTCTAGAAGGTCAGGTCTAAAAGATCTATTTTAGATAGATATTTACTTTCCCAGAATATGAGGTCTTTTCAGGACAGACTAGTGTCCTGCCCTTGTGCTGGTTTCCACCAGGCATGCTGGGCACATTTCCATAATAATGGTGATAATGAATATTTGTGTAACTCTGTCTAGGATTTTTTTTAAACTTTATCTTATTTGGCTCTCATAACCCTACAAAGCCAGTAGTAAAAATTTCTCCATTTTACAGATGAGGAAACAAGTTAAGGGAGGTTACATGATTTGTCTGAGTCATTTACACATTAAATGAGGAACCCAAGCCTTGTAGTTGGCTCTAATTCACTCTACTACTTTAGAGAAATATGCTTAGGCTTTAAGAGCCCTTCAAGGTTTCCTTGATGCCTAAAAAGTAGAAAAAAGACAAGGTCTCCAAGGCCATATAAGACCCACCTAAATTCTCAATTGTTTTCTTCATCCCAGTCAACAGGATTGCTCACAGTCCTGAAAACATATATTGTATATCTGCTGCCATGGCCTTCTTTAAAGCTCCATCCCTGATCTTCAACTACTGAGGTCTACCTTTCCTTCAAGTTCAGGTTTAGGTTTAGTGACACATCTACAATGAAGACTTTCTGCAGTAGAAGTAACAACCACCTCTCTCCCACAAACACACACAATTATGGCTTAGGTTTTCCTTATATCTCCTGCCTGGACTTCATGTCCCATCCTACTAGGGCTATTTGTATACCAAGGCTGTCTTCGCTATGATTAGGCTATGAGGGCATCAAGAACTCCCACATACTTAATTCACAGCCTTAGTCATATTAAGGTTCAATGAATCTTGTATTGACTGAAAAAAAAATATATAACTCACTAAATGTTGAGAGTTATGTTTTATTTAGGGACCTTACTGAAGACTATAGCCCAGGAGACAGAGTCTCAGATAGCTCTGAGGAACTGTTCCAAAGAGGTAAGGAAGGAGTCAGGTTATATAGAAGGTTTTGCTGAAAAACAAACGAACATGTAGTTGAACATCTGCTAATCACAAAAAAACAGATATCTCAAGTTAATGATTTTAGTGCTTTTCTACATATGGGAAGATGCAAGAGTCTGGGCTCATAGAAATTATTCCTTTGATATGCAACCTAACTGTATATCTAGGGTCAGTATCCTGTTTTTCTCCATCCTGAAATATCCACAGGGCACATAATCTAGGGCAGCTGCAGTGGCTGATGGTTTGATGGCCACATTTGCTGTTTACTGAAATGCCAACATTCTTTGTCCACAGCTGGTTGGCCATACTTCTAAACTGTAGCCATTGCATTTATTTTGTTGTTAGCTTATCTTTTTACTCATTTGCTATCCCTAAGGAAAGAAACACATACCTTAGGTTCCCTTCTGTATTCCTTCACCGAATGTAACACAGAGAAAGTATGAAATCAATACTCGCTTAATGAATCATTAAGCTTGTGTTAGCCTATGATTTTCATGGGGATCATCCAAAGTTCATCACAGTTCAAATTATGAAGTAAGGTGGCTCATTTTTGGTTTTCTTCTTTTATTTTTTTCTTTCCCTCAGTAACTCAGCTACTGGCTCTCCTCAAGTTGTAACCTGGCTTTGTTAGGACCCATATTTATGCCACCTCTATGTTTGTCTCCCTAGGCAGCACTCATGGATTCAGACTCTACTTTTACCAATATGAGCAACATGTCCCATTTCCATAGGGTCCAGCTTTGCCAATGCTTAATGACTACTATTTGATTCATGTGTTAGCCTTCCTAGAACTAGCAGTATTATACTGGAGTTTTCTGAAGAGAAAATGCTTTTAATTTTAGTGGTTCTGGAACAATTTTCTTTTCCTTTTTTTGGGGGGGGGGTGGTAGAGTTGCATTACAACATTTCCATAATAATGGTGATAATGAATATTTGTGTAACTCTGTCTAGGATTTTTTTTAAACTTTATCTTATTTGGCTCTCATAACCCTACAAAGCCAGTAGTAAAAATTTCTCCATTTTACAGATGAGGAAACAAGTTAAGGGAGGTTACATGATTTGTCTGAGTCATTTACACATTAAATGAGGAACCCAAGCCTTGTAGTTGGCTCTAATTCACTCTACTACTTTAGAGAAATATGCTTAGGCTTTAAGAGCCCTTCAAGGTTTCCTTGATGCCTAAAAAGTAGAAAAAAGACAAGGTCTCCAAGGCCATATAAGACCCACCTAAATTCTCAATTGTTTTCTTCATCCCAGTCAACAGGATTGCTCACAGTCCTGAAAACATATATTGTATATCTGCTGCCATGGCCTTCTTTAAAGCTCCATCCCTGATCTTCAACTACTGAGGTCTACCTTTCCTTCAAGTTCAGGTTTAGGTTTAGTGACACATCTACAATGAAGACTTTCTGCAGTAGAAGTAACAACCACCTCTCTCCCACAAACACACACAATTATGGCTTAGGTTTTCCTTATATCTCCTGCCTGGACTTCATGTCCCATCCTACTAGGGCTATTTGTATACCAAGGCTGTCTTCGCTATGATTAGGCTATGAGGGCATCAAGAACTCCCACATACTTAATTCACAGCCTTAGTCATATTAAGGTTCAATGAATCTTGTATTGACTGAAAAAAAAATATATAACTCACTAAATGTTGAGAGTTATGTTTTATTTAGGGACCTTACTGAAGACTATAGCCCAGGAGACAGAGTCTCAGATAGCTCTGAGGAACTGTTCCAAAGAGGTAAGGAAGGAGTCAGGTTATATAGAAGGTTTTGCTGAAAAACAAACGAACATGTAGTTGAACATCTGCTAATCACAAAAAAACAGATATCTCAAGTTAATGATTTTAGTGCTTTTCTACATATGGGAAGATGCAAGAGTCTGGGCTCATAGAAATTATTCCTTTGATATGCAACCTAACTGTATATCTAGGGTCAGTATCCTGTTTTTCTCCATCCTGAAATATCCACAGGGCACATAATCTAGGGCAGCTGCAGTGGCTGATGGTTTGATGGCCACATTTGCTGTTTACTGAAATGCCAACATTCTTTGTCCACAGCTGGTTGGCCATACTTCTAAACTGTAGCCATTGCATTTATTTTGTTGTTAGCTTATCTTTTTACTCATTTGCTATCCCTAAGGAAAGAAACACATACCTTAGGTTCCCTTCTGTATTCCTTCACCGAATGTAACACAGAGAAAGTATGAAATCAATACTCGCTTAATGAATCATTAAGCTTGTGTTAGCCTATGATTTTCATGGGGATCATCCAAAGTTCATCACAGTTCAAATTATGAAGTAAGGTGGCTCATTTTTGGTTTTCTTCTTTTATTTTTTTCTTTCCCTCAGTAACTCAGCTACTGGCTCTCCTCAAGTTGTAACCTGGCTTTGTTAGGACCCATATTTATGCCACCTCTATGTTTGTCTCCCTAGGCAGCACTCATGGATTCAGACTCTACTTTTACCAATATGAGCAACATGTCCCATTTCCATAGGGTCCAGCTTTGCCAATGCTTAATGACTACTATTTGATTCATGTGTTAGCCTTCCTAGAACTAGCAGTATTATACTGGAGTTTTCTGAAGAGAAAATGCTTTTAATTTTAGTGGTTCTGGAACAATTTTCTTTTCCTTTTTTTGGGGGGGGGGTGGTAGAGTTGCATTACAATGTTGTGTTAGTTGCTGCTGTACAACAAAGTGAATCAGCTATTTGTATACAAATATCCCTCCTTTTTTGGATTTCCTTCCCCTTTAGGTCACCACAGAACACTGAGTAGAGTTCCCTGTGCTATACAGCAGGTTTTCATTAGTTATATATTTTATACATAGTAGTGTATATATATATATCAATATCAATCTCCCATTTCATCCCACCCCCCTCCCCCTTTGGTGTTCATACATTTGTTCTCTATGTCTGTATCTCTATCTCTGCTTTGCAAATAGGTTCATCTGTATCATTTTTCTAGATTACACATATATGCATTAATATGCAATATTTATTTTTCTCTTTCTGACTTACTTCACTCTGTATGACAGTCTCTAGGTCCATCCACATCACTACAAATCTCCCAGTTTTGTTCCTTTTAATGGCTGAGTACTATTCCATTGTATGTATGTACCACATCTTCTCTACCCATAAATCTGTCAATGGACATTTAGGTTGCTTCAGTGTCCTGGCTATTGTAAATAGTGCTGCTGTGAATATTGGGGTGCATGTGTCTTTTTGAATTATGGTTTTCTCTGGGTATATGCCCAGTAGTGGGATTGCTAGATCATATGGTAATTCTATTTTTAATTTTTTTAAGGAACCTCCATACTGTTCTCCATAGTGGCTGTATGAATTTACATTCCCACAAGCAGTGCAAGAGGGTTTCCCTTTTCTCCACACCCTCTCCAGCATTTACTGTGTGTAGATTTTTTCATGATGGTCATTCTGACTGGTGTGAGGTCATACCTTATTGTAGTTTTGATATGAATTTCCCTAATAATTAGTGATGTTGAGCATTTTTCATGGGCCTCTTGGCCATCTGTATGTCTTCTTCTTTGGAGAAATGTCTATTTAGGTTTTCCACCCATTTTTGGATTGGGTTATTTGTTTTTTTGATATTCAGCTGCATGAGCTGCTTATATAGTTTGGAGATTAATCCTTTGTCAGTTGCTTCATTAGCAAATATTTTCTCCCATTCTGAGGGTTGTCTTTTCATCTTGTTTATGGTTTCCTTTGCTGTTCAAAGGCTTTTAAGTTTCTTAGGTCCCACTTGGTTATTCTTGTTTTTATTTCCATTTCTCTAGGAGGTGGGTCAAAAAGGATCTTGCTGTGATTTATGTCATAGAGTGCTCTGCCTTTGTTTTCCTCTAAGAGTTTTATAGTTTCTGGCCTTACATTTAGGTCTTTAATCCATTTTGAGCTTGTTTTTGTGTATGGTATTAGGAAGTGTTATAATTTCATTATTTTACATGTAGCTGTCCAGTTTTCCCAACACCACTTATTGAAGAGGCTGTCTTTTCTCCATTGTATATTCTTGCCTCCATCATCACAGATAAGGTTGAACATATGTGTGTGAGTTTATCTCTGGGCTTTCTATCTTGTTCCATTGATCTATATTTCTGTTTTTGTGATAGTACCATACTGTCTTGATTACTCTAGCTTTGTAGTATAGTCTGAAGTCAGGGAGCCTGATACCTCCAGCTCCATTTCTCTTTCTCAAGATTGCTTTTGCTATTTCGGGTCTTTTGTGTTTCCATACTAATTGTAAAATTTTTTGTTCTAATTCTGTGAAAAATGCTGTTGGTAATTTGATGGAGATTGCATTGAATCTGTAGATTGCTCTGGGCAGTCATTTTCACAATATTGATTCTTCCAACCCAAGACATTGGTATATCTTTCTATCTGTGTTTTCTTTGATTTCTTTCATCAGTGTTTTATAGTTTTATGTGTACAGGTCTTTTGCATCCTTAGGTAGGTTTATTCATAGGTATTTTATCCATTTTTTTCAGTGGTAAATGGGATTCTTCCCTTGATATCCCTTTCTGATCTTCTGTTCTTAGTGTATAGGAATGCAAAATTTTTCTCTGTATTAACTTCATATCCTGCAACTTTACTAAATTCATTGATTAGCTCTAGTAGTTTTCTAGTGGCATTTTTAGGAATTTCTATGTATAGTATGATGTCATCTGCAAACAGTGGTAGTTTTACTTCTTTTCCAATTTGGATTCCTTTTATTTCTTTTCGTTCTCTGATTGCCAAGGCTAGGACTGCCCAAACTATGTTGAATAACAGTGGTGAGAGTGGACATCCTTTTCTTCTTCCTGATCTTAGAGGAAATGGTTTCAGTTTTTCACCATAGAGAACAATGTTGGCTGTGGGTTTGTCATATATGGCCTTTATTATGTTGAGGTAGGTTCCCTCTAGGCCTACATTCTTGAGAGTTTTTAACATAAATGGGTGTTGACTTTTGTCAAAAGCTTTTCTGCATCTATTGAGATGCTCATATGGTTTTTATCATTCAATATTTTAATATGGTTTATCACACTGATTGATTTGTGTGTATTGAAGAATCCTTGCATTCCTGGAATAAACCCCACTTGATCATGTTGTAAGATCTTTTTTTTTTTTGAACATCTTTGTTGGAGTATAATTGCTTTACAATGGTGTGTTAGTTTCTGCTGTATAACAAAGTGAATGAGCTATACATATACATACATCCCCATATCTCCTCCCTCTTCTGTCTCCCTCCCACCCTCCCTATCCCACCACTCTAGGTGGGCACAAAGCACCGAGCTGATCTCCCAGTGCTTTGCGGCTTCTTCCCACTAGCTATCTATTTTACATTTGGTAGTGTATATATGTCCATGCCACTCTCTCACTTCATCCCAGTTTAACCTTCCCCATTCCCGTGTCCTCAACTCCATTCTCATGTCTGCGTCTTTATTCCTGTCTTGCCCCTAGGTTATTCAGAAGCTTTTTTTTTTGTAGATTACATATATATATATATATATATATATATATATATATATATATATATTAGCATATGGTATTTGTTTTTCTGTTTCTGACTTACTTCACTCTGTATGACAGACTCTAGGTCCATCCACCCCACTACAAAACTCACTTTCATTTCTTTTTATGGCTAAGTAATATTCCATCGTGTATATGTGCCACATCTTCTTTATCAATTCATCTGTCGATGGGCACTTAGGTTGCTTCCATGTCCTGGCTATTGTAAATAGAGCTGCAATGAACATTGTGGTACATGACTCTTTTTGAATTATGGTTTTCTCAGGGTATATGCCCAGTAATGGGATTGCTTAGTCATATGGTAGTTCTATTTTTAGTTTTTTAAGGAACCTCCATACTGTTCTCCATAGTGGCTGTATCAATTTACATATTCACCAACAGGGCAAGAGGGTTCCCTTTTCTCCACACCCTCTCCAGCACTTATTGTTGGCCATAGATGATGGCCATTCTGACTGGTGTGAGGTGATACCTCATTGTAGTTTTTTTTTGTTTTTTTTTTAACACCTTTATTGGAGTATAATTGCTTTACAATGGTGTGTTAGTTTCTACTTTATAACAAAGTGAATCAGTTATACATATACATATGTTCCCATATCTCTTCCCTCTTGAGTCTCCCTCCCTCCCACCCTCCCTACCCCACACCTCTAGGTGGTCACAAACCACCTAGCTGATCTCCCTGTGCTATGAGACTGCTTCCCACTAGCTATCTATTTTATGTTTGGTAGTGTACATATGTCCATGCCACTCTCTCACTTTGTCACAGCTTACCCTTCCCCCCCCCGCAATATCCTCAAGTCCGTGCTCTAGTAGGTCTGTGTCTTTATTCTCGTCTTACCCCTAGGTTCTTCATGACCATTTTTTCTTTTTTTTTTTAGATTCCATATATATGGGTTAGCATACGGTATTTGTTTTTCTCTGTCTGACTTACTTCACTCTGTATGACAGACTCTAGGTCCACCCACCTCACTACAAAAAACACAATTTCATTTATATTTATGGCTGAGTAATATTCCATTGTATATATGTGCCACATCTTTATCCATTCCTCTGTTAATGGACACTTAGGTTGCTTCCATGTCCTGGCTATTGTAAATAGAGATGCAATGAACATTGTGGTACATGACTCTTTTTGAATTATTGTTTTCTCAGGGTATATGCCCAGTAGTGGGATTGCTGGGTCGTATGATAGTTCTATTTTTAGTTTATTAAGGAACCTCCATACTGTTCTCCATAGTGGCTGTATCAATTTACATACTCACCAACAGGGCAAGAGGGTTCCCTTTTCTCCACACCCTCTCCAGCATTTATTGTTTCTAGATTTTCTGATGATGCCCATTCTGACTGGTGTAAAGTGATACCTCATTGTAGTTTTGATTTGCATTTCTCTAATGATTAGTGATGTTCAGCATCCTTTCAAGTGTTTGTTGGCAATCTGCATATATGCTTTGGAGAAATGTCTGTTTAGGTTTTCTACCCATTTTTGAATTGGGTTATTTGGTTTTTTGATATTAAGCTGCATGGGCTGCTTGTATAGTTTGGAGATTAATCCTTTGTCAGTTGCTTCATTAGCAAATATTTTCTCCCACTCTGAGGTTTGTCTTTTCATCTTGTTTATGGTTTCCTTTGCTGTGCAAAAGCTTTGAAGTTTCATTAGGTCCCATTTGTTTATTTTTGTTTTTATTTCCATTTCTTTAGGAGGTGGGTCAAAAAGGATCTTGCTGTGATTTATGTCACAGAGTGTTCTGCCTATGTTTTCCTCTATGAGTTTGATAGTGTCTGGCCCTACATTTAGGTCTTTAATCCATTTTGAGTTTATTTTTGTGTATGGTGTTAGGGAGTGTTCTAATTTCATTCTTTTACATGTAGCTGTCCAGTTTTCCCAGCACCACTTATTGAAGAGTCTGTCTTTTCTCCATTGTATATTCTTGCCTCCTTTAACAAAGATAAAGTTACAATATGGGTTTATCTCTGGACTTTCTATCTTGTTCCATTGATCTATATTTGTGTTTTTGTGCCAGTACTATGCTGTCTTGATTACTGTAGCTTTGTAGTATAGTCTGAAGTCAGGGAACCTGATTCCTCCAGCTCCTGTTTTCTTTCTCATTGCTTTGGCTATTCAGGGTCTTTTGTATTTCCATACAAATTGTGAAATTTTTTGTTCTAGTTCTGTGAAAAATGCCATTGGTATTTTGTTAGGTATTACATTGAATCTGTAGATTGCTTCAGATAGTATAGTCACTTTCTCAATGTTGATACTTCCAATCCAGGAACATGGTATATCTCTCCATCTGTTGGGATCATCTTTAATTTCTTTCATCAGTGTCTTATAGTTTTCTGCATACAGGTCTTTTGTCTCCTTAGGTAGGTTTATTCCTAGGTATTTTATTCTTTTTGTTGCAGTGGTAAATGTGAGTGTTTCCATATTTTCTCTTTCAGATTTTTCATCATTAGTGTATAGGAATGCAAGAGATTTCTGTGCACTAATTTTGTATCCTGCTACTTTACCAAATTCATTGATTAGCTCTAGTAGTTTTCTGGTAGCATTTTTAGCATTCTCTATGTATAGTGTCATGTCATCTGCAAACAGTGACAGTTTTACTTCTTTTTTTCTGGTTTGGATTCTTTTATTTCTTTTTCTGCTCTGATTCTATGGCTAAATGTTCCAAAACTATGTTGAATAATAGTGGTGAGAGTGGGTAACCTTATCTTGTTCCTGATATTATTGGACATGGTTTCAGTTTTTCACCATTGAGAATGATGTTGGCTGTGGGTTCGTCATATATGGCCTTTGTCATATTGAGATAAGTTCCCTCTATCCCTACTTTCTGGAGAGTTTTTATCCTAAATTGGTGTTGATTTTTTTCAAAAGCTTTTTCTGCATCTATTGAGATGATCATATGGTTTTTATTCTTCAATTTGTTAATATGGTGTATCACATTGACTGTTTTGCTTATATTGAAGAATCATTACATTCCTAAGATAAACCCCACTTGATCATGGTGTCTGATCCTTTTAATGTGTTGTTGGATTCTGTGTGCTAGTATTTTGTTGAGGATTTTTGCATCTATGTTCATTAGTGATATTGGCCTGTAATTTTCTTTTTTTGTGACATCTTTGTCTGTTTTTGGTATCAGGGTGATGATGGTGGCCTCATAGAATGAGTTTGGGAATGTTCCTCACTCTGCAATTTTTCTGTAGAGTTTGAGAAGGATGGGTGTTAGCTCTTCTCTGAATGCTTGATCGAATTCACCTGTGAAGCCATCTGGTGATGCAAAGATTTTTAATCACAGTTTCAATTTCAGTGCTTGTGATTGGTCTGTTCATATTTTATACTTCTTCCTGGTTCAGTCTTGGAAACTTGTACCTTTTAAGAATTTGTCCATTTCTTCCATTTTGTCCATTTTATTGACATTTAGTGCTTGTAGTAATGTCTCCTGATGCTTTGTATTTCTGCAGTGTCAGTTGTTACTTCTTTTTCATTTCTAAATATGTTGGTTTCAGTTTTCACCCTTTTTTTCTTGATGACTCTGGCTAATGGTTTATCCATTTTGTTTATCTTCTCAAAGAACCAGTTTTTAGTTTTATTGATCTTTGCTATTGTTTTCTTCATTTCTTTTTCATTTATTTCTGATATGATCTTTAAGAGTTCTTCAGCTAACTTGGATTTTTTTGTTCTTTCTCTAATTGCTTTATGTGTAATATTGGGTTGCTTATATGAGGTTTTTCTTGTGTTTTGAGGTAGGATTATATTTATAGAAACTTCCATCTTAGAACTGCTTTTGCTTCATCCCATAGGTTTGGGTCGTCATGTTTTCATTGTCATTTTTTTCTAGGTCTTTTTTGATTTCCTCTTGATTTCTTCAACGATCTCTTGGTTATCTAGTAGAGTACTGTTTTGCCTCCCTGTATTTGTGGTTTTTACAGTTGTTTTTTTTTTTTCCTGTCTTTGAAATCTAGTCTATAGCATTGTGGTCGGAAAAGATACTTGATACGATTCAATTTTCTTAAATTTACTGAGGCTTGATTTGTGACCCAAGATATGATCTATCCTGGAAAATGTTCCATGAGCACTTGAGTTGAAAGTGTATTCTGTAGTTTTTGGATGGAATGTCCCATAAATATCAGTTAAGTCTATCTGGTCTAATGTGTCATTTAAAGCTTGTGTTTCCTTATTTATTTTCATTTTGGATGATCTGTCCATTGGTGAAAGTGAGGTTTTAAAGTCCTCTACTATTATTGTGTTACTGTCGATTTCCCCATTTATGGTGTTAGCATGTGCCGTATGTATGGTGGTGCACCTATGTTGGGTGCATAAATATTTACAATTGTTTTATCTTCTTTTTGGTTTGCTCTCTTGATCATTATATAGTGCTCTTCTTTGTGTCTTGTAATAATCTTTATTTTAAAGTCTATTTTGTCTTATATGAGAATTGCTACTCCAGCTTTCTTCTGATTTCCATTTGCATGGAATATATTTTTCCATCCCCTCACTTTCAGTCTGTGTATGTCCGCAGGTCTGAAGTGGGTCTCTTGTAGACAGCACATATGCTGGTCTTGTTTTTGTATGCATTCAGCCAGTTTGTGTCTTTTGGTTGGAGCATTTAATCCATTTACATTCAAGTTAATTATCGATATGTATGTTCCTATTACCATTTTCTTAATTGTTTTGGGTTCGTTTTTGTAGGTGTTTTCCTTCTCTTGTGTTTCCTGTCTAGATAACTTCCTTTAACATTTGATACAAAGCTGTTTTGGTGGTGCTGAATTCTCTTAACTTTTGCTTGTCTGTAAAGGTTTTCATTTTTTTGTCGAATCTGAATGAGATACTTGCTAGGGAGAGTCATCTTGGTTGTAGGTTTTTCACTGTTATCACTTTAAATGTCCTGCCACTCCTTCTGGCTTGCAGTTTCTGCTGAAAGATCAGCTGTTAACCTTCTGGGGATTCCCTTGTATGTTATTTGTTGGTTTTCCCTTGTTGCTTTTAATATGTTTTCTTTGTATTTAATTTTTGATAGTTTGATTTATATGTGTCTTGTCATGTTTCTCCTTGGATTTATCCTGTATGGGACTCTCTGTGTTTCCTGGACTTGATTGACTATTTCCTTTCCCATGTTAGGGGAGTTTTCAACTATAATCTCTTCACATATTTTCTCAGACATTTTCTTTTTCTCTTCTTCTTCTGGGACCCCTAAAGTTCGAATGTTGGTGTGTTTAATGTTGTCTTAGAAGTCTCTGAGACTGTCTTAATTTCTTTTTTAATTTTAAATATAATATAATTTTATTTTTTTTACAGCAGGTTCTTATTAGTTACCTATTTTATACATATTAGTGTATATATGTCAATCCCAATTTCCCACTTCATCCCTCCCACCCCCAGCTATTCCCCCTTGGTGTCCATATATTTGTTCTCTACATCTGTGTCTGTATTTCTGCATTTCAAACTGGTTCATCTGTACCATTTTTCTGGATTCCACATATATTTGTTAATATACGGTATTTGTTTTTCTCTTTCTGACTTCCTTCACTCTGTATGACAGAGTCTAGGTCCTTCCACATGTCTACAAATGACCCAGTTTCATTCCCTTTTATGGTTGAGTAATAGTCCATTGTGTATATGTATGATATCTTTTTTATCCATTCATCTGTCGATGGGCATTTATTTTGCTTCCTTGACCTGGCTATTGTAAATAGTGCTGCAATGAACTTTGGTGTGTATGTGTCTTTTTGAATTATGATTTTCTCTGTGTATATGCCCAGTAGTATATCTCCATTTTTTTCATTCTTTTTTAATTTATTCTGCTCCTTGGCAGTTATTTCTACCATCGTATCTTCCAGATCATTCATTCAATTTTTTGCCTCAGTTATTCTTCTATTGATTCCTTTTGTTGTATTTTTCTTTTCAGTTATTGTATTTTTCATCTCTGTTCATTTGTTCTTTAGTTCTTCTAGGTCCTTGTTAAACATTTCTTGTATTTTCTCAATACATGATTCCTTTCTATTTGTGAGATTTTGGATCAGCTTTACTTTCATTTCTTTGAATTCTTGTTCAGGTAGGTTGCCTATTTCCTCTTCATTTATATGGTCTTGTAAGTTTTTACCTTGCTCCTTCATCTGCAACATATTTTTTGTCATCTTATTTTCTTGGTGGTTGGGGCTATGTCCCTGCCTTGCTGGTTGTTTGGCTTGAGGCGTCTAGCACTGGAATTTGCAGGCAGTTGGCTGGAGCCATGTCTTGGTGCCGAGATGAGGACCTCCAGGAGAGCTCACAATGATTAATATTCCCTGGGGCCTGAAGTTCTCTGTTAGTCAAGTGGCTTGGACTTGGTGCTGCCATACAGGAGCTCAGGCCTGACCCCCAGCCTTGGAACCAAGACTCTGCAAGCCATGCGGTGTGGCAAAAAAAAAAAAAAAAAACAGGCAGCAAACAAAAAAGAGCAGAACAATAACAAAGAATAAAAAATAAAATAAAATTAGAAAAATAAAAAAATATATCAGAACAATAAAAATGAAACAACAAAACACAACAGAAGCACAGCAGCAAAAAAATAAAATAAAAATACAAAAAATTTAAAAAATAAAAGATAGGAATAAAAAAGAAAAAAAGTAAAAAATTAAAAAAATTATAACTTCCCTGATGCCTCAATTATCAGTGTCCTTGCCTCCACTGTGAGCTACAGCGAATTCCCACCTCCCCAGGGAGCCTTCCAAGACCTCTAGGTAGGTCTCTGGACCTGCTGTGTCAGCCCCACTTCTGTGTGTTTTCTTCTTACAAGCAACTGCTCCTGAAGCTGGCCTGAAGCACAGGTGCCCATGCAGGCCAGTTGGGGCACAGACCTCCATAGGTGTGACTACAGGGGCTAGTGCAGCTGGAGGAGGACTTGGATGGGGGTGGCACTTGGCCCACCTGGACTCACGTGGCCAGAGGAGGCCCTGTCAAGGGCAGCACTTGGACTGCCAGGATCTCAGAGCCTTTGGAAGGGGTGGGATTCAGGTCTGGGATCTGCACAGCTGGAAGAGGCTTTGGTGGGGGTGGGGTTTAGTCCTGGGACCTGTGTGGCAGGAAGAGGCCCTGGGTTTTGGAACAATTTTCTTATGGTGAGAACTTTAGACATCATGATAGGCAAATGACAAGGAGGTTTCAAGGCACAAAAGTACTTTTTTAGTTCTTATAAATTGCACATCACAGGCATCTGCTCAAGTACAAATATATAGCATTGCCATCATTCGTGCCTTTTAAAGAAAAATAGGAGAATGTGGGAGGAGAAGTTCCTTGTAGCCAAGTTTACCATGGGAAATGGGGTTTTTATATCTAATTGAAATCCTTTATGAAGATAGACTGCTTTTTTCCTATGTTGTTTGGCATCTGGGGAGAGCATCTCTCCAAAGGTGCAGTGAGGAGTAGGAGGACACAGGGTTGCAAGTCTGAGAGGGTTCTGTGTGACCCTGGATCATGGTTTTGCCCATGTTCTCGGTTGTACACTATCTCTTTAAGGTTTCTAAGGGTCTCTGCCATTAACATTTTACCTGATCAGCAAGTAACAAAATCTTGCCTCAGTTTCTTCCTAAGAGGGTGTTGGATTGCTGATCTTTAAGGCCTCTTCCAGCAAAAACTTATATTTAGGTAAAGGAAGTTATTATTTACCCTTTAGCGCCCCCTGGCTTTATTATCTGGGAAAAATTCATATGATTAAAAATATCTTTATTTTTTTAAAATATTTATGAAAATATTTCTAATCAGGTGTTTTTCAAGCTACTAATTACAAAACTAAAGATGAAATATTTAGGCTTCTCAAATATGACAATGTCCCTTTAAATTGCCTTTTTCTCCTGCACAGCTAGATCCACATCTGTAAATGTCTAAGTTGTACTGCCACCCAGTCTTGTCTACAGCTACTCGATTCTGGGAGAGGCTTCCATAAAAATGATTATAGCATTTCCGTGCCATACAGTGAAAAAACAATGTAGTGTGATATGATAAAGCATGGATTGAACGTGGGGAAGATGAAAGTGTCTGTCATCAGGTTGAAGGGGCAAAGAGAGTGACTTCTTCTTTCTCCGGGGTGAGGTAGGGATGGAATTGCACAGATATTTATTGAGATAAGCTCCCTGGACTTTCCTGAAAACTCACTTTGTTATCATCAGATCTTTTCTCCTTTTCAGCTTCTAGTGCATACTGTCAGCCTCCTAGAAGTGTATGTGTGTGTATCTGTGTGTGTGTGTGTGTGTGTGTGTGTGTGTGTGTTGTGATGGGGAGACAAGAAAAGAGAGAAGATTAATATTTGCTAAGTATTCATTCTCTGATTATTTTTATATATGTTAATTGAGAGCCTAGTATCTTGCTAAGTGTCTGGTACCAAGCAGGTGCTGGATTAAACTATTGACCAAATAAAAACAGGTTTCTAATTCAATGAAACAAAATTAAAAACAAATTGAGTGTTTTATTTTGGGGTGAAGTGACAATGTATTGACTGGTATTGAGGTTCTATGGGTGGAATAAGAAAGGCAAGGGACCTCGTCACTCCAGGGAGATTATAATACCATTTAAAAAGGGAGGATTTGCACAAGGTTTAATAACAGTTTGCGGAAGTACTTAAAAACACAATAAAAAAAGCTGTTCTAAGGCAACACATTGTAAATGTTGAGTGAGTGGCTGTGGCAGTAAGGTGGGAATTCAGAGAATAGAGCTGTTATTTGGGGAAGCGGGTGTGGGGAGGGGACTGTGGAACAGGATGCAAAAAGGGGGATTTATCTAAATAAAAACTTTTTTTAGTAGCTACTATAAACCAAACATTTTATTAGGTCCTGGGTATACAATAATAAGATTTAGGTCATGGAAAAACTCACAATTTCAATTAGTGGTTCTCAAATTTTTACAGGCTTAAAATTCACCTGGGAAACTTGTGACAATGCATATTCCTAGGACCCATCCAAAGAGACTTCAGCACGTCTGGAGTGGAATTTAGGAAGCTGCATTTAGTAATTGCCTAAAATGATCGGGTATAGATTATCTGGGGACTATGTTTTAGGGAACACTGATATTGAGCAGTCCTCAAAGTGTGGTCCCAGCAGCATCACCTGGGAATTTGTCAGAAATACAAATTCTTGGGATTCATTTTAGGCCTATTGAATCGGAAACTATGAAATTGGCCCAACAATTTGTGTGATTCTGATGCTTACTGAAGTTTAAGAACTAGGTGTGGGACTAGAAATAAATTTTGCCTCCTTCATTATTTCTCTAGACTCATTAATGAATAACATTTAAATATGTGTTTTGTATTATTTAGTTCAGTCTGAAAGCACAGTGTGGTGTCAAAAATCCAACAATAAGTCTTTACATGAGATTAAAATACAGAGAATTGTCATAGATTAAGGAAAATAAGTTTAATTGGAAAGAGCTTCATAATACCAAGTATGTGTTCATCTGTTGGTAAGTTGCAGATCAGATATTGATTAAAGCAATTGTCCTCCACATTTGTATTTTTCCTCACCTCAGTGTGAAATGGGGTTAGCACTGGGACTGGAGGGAGAATGCCTGTAGTCACCTTATGCAACTAACATAATTTCTCTCAGCTTCAATCTTCTCTGTAATGTATAAATAATGTGTCTTACCTACCTTGCAGGATGGTTGTAAAGATGATAATAGGGATAGTTAACATTTACTGAGGGCTTACACTGTGCCAGACACTGTGCTAAATTGTTTACATGAATTATCTCTTTTAATCTTCCCAAGAACCCTATTATTATTGTCATACAAATGAGGAAATTGAGGCTTGGAGAGATTAAGCAAATTGCTTGAGGTCACACAGCTGGAAAGTATTAGAGTCAGGATTTAAATTTAGATTGTCTGACTCAGAGCTCAAGCATATAACTGCCATGCTGGACTATAAAGTTTGAAATGAGATAGCATACAAACTGTAAAGTATAATTCACATTGAGGAAAAGGAAGGGATCCGTGTGCTTTACTTTGTTTATTTATAATATCATCCAAAATATTGTGCATGTAATAGGACCTCAATAAAAACCAATTGAGAGCTGAAAATTAAGTGTTCTTTAACTTTTTTTCCCTAACCTAAAGGTCTTATCTGATTATGTTCCCAATGTTATGTAATAGGCTCTAAATGGAAATGAAACAAAAGTTTAGAACAGTTCCTAGGATAACACAGGCACTGAGAATGTCTCCTGAAGTTTCTGCCAGCTCTTGGGTTCTACCATCTATATAACATATACCATCCATATACTAGGAGCCTTAATGAATTTTTGTTGAATTAATAAATGGATGGACTACTAAGAATTGAAAGACTTGAACTCTAGTTACGGTTGGACTCTTACAACTCTTGAACTCTTACTACTATTGGTATGATTTAGAAGTTATTTAATCTCAGTTTCCTCATTTGCAAAATGGTGAAATAATGCCAATCCTTGAACTTTCCAAACTGTATTATGATAATTAAATAAAATAGATGCAAATGTACTTGTGTAACTAAAGAATGAAATATAATTTTAAATTGCTTTCATTTTTGAATTTTTACAACATTCAAAAATATTTTAAATTACTGTTTTAAAATGTGCTACATGTGCAGTAAAGGTAAACAAAAAAAATAAAAATAAAAGGAGATAGAGCCTTGTGGATGAATTTAAGCCAATGCTCTTCTTGGCCAAGGGGACATGAAGAAGTGGAGATGATTTGCTCCAAAAAGCCTGACTCCTACTGCCTCTCTGCCTGACCCAGGGAACAAAGTCTCACACCTGTGTCCACACTGAAATTTAGGTAGAATTTAGATAGTGATCTCAGAGTCAGGAGTCCAGTATCCTTTGTTTAAGAACAGTTCTTAAAATGTCATCTTCAGATAGAAACAATAACCACCTAATGCCAAGTCCTTGTCTTAAATTTGGGAATTTAACAGAAATACAAAAGGCTACATTGATTATTTTTTTTCTACAAATCATTATACAAATGATCTATGAATTTTAATTATTCTTTTCAAAAAGAAAAACTAGAATGATAAGTTAAAGCTTACTGTCTTCTTTGTCCACCATTTTCAGTTCTGTCCTCCTCACAACATGGAATCACTATGGTGAGTTTGATGTGTGTATCCTAGGTTCATTTTTAAAAAAGAACTTTATATCTTTCACATCACATAAATAATAAACAGTACATATGTTCTGTAATGTTTTTCAGTCACTGATTTGTTTTTGATTTCTGATCAGTGGGAATAAAAATATTTAGCTAATTTTCCTTTATGAGACAATAACTTATTAAGAATACATTTTTAAATCACGTCCACCCAACAGGCTCATGGCTTCTAAGAAAAAAAACACATTTAGCACAGCTCTAGGATGCATCACATCTCATTTCCAATAGGACAGGTGAAGCCTGACCAAAAGGGTGAAGAACTGTTAAGGGTGATTTGTAATCAATATCATGAAGCACAGTTCAAACAATGGCCAGCTTCTAAGAGCTACTGTTCAGTTGATCTGAAAATAATCTCTTCTGCTCCAGCCTGTGCTCTTTTCTCTGCCCCATCGTCCCCTCCCCAAGATTCTTTGTGCTCTGAATGCAAATGAGTTGAGTTTGAGCTCTAGCTGCTCTCCTGAATATTATTATTTTTCTCCCTTTAAATTTAAGGGTACTAATTAATGTAGGAAAAGTTATATGGCAAGTTTGCTTTGCCTGTGGTTTCCTTAGGTTAAAGGCTACAGGCAACTCTAGCTCCGTGAGAAGGGCCAGTGCTATATTCTTACCCCCTGAAGGAGGCTTCAGCTCTGCTGACTCAAGAAGACTTCAGCTTTTGATTTGGAGCTGTATATTGACCCATCACTCACAGAAGAGTTATGGGTCTGCTGCCCTGGATCCAGGGAACTGGGCTCTGGCTTTGCCTGCAGCATCACCCACACCTCCCTTCTCAGGTTCTGTTGAACCATAGCCTGCAAATGTCAATTTCATTTTGTAAAGGCCAGGCAGTTGTCAGTTCTTCCAGGGGACTCAGAGAGAAGGTGCTCAGGATGTATGCCCTCAGCAGCATTTTACAGAATTTTACTGTGGCTCTCCAACTTGAGCCAATCTCTCCTTCCTTCCTTGCTCCTGCCTTACCCAACCACCAACATCTTCCCTAGCCTTGGAAACTCATTGAACCAGCTTTTTGTAACCAGTTTCAAACTACTCCCATGTTTAGCAGATCTACTGTAATACAATTTCAATATAAAAAATGTTTTAATACAGAGAAAACAAAGTTGTTTTGGGACAACTTCCTCTTTGTAGGAGACTGGTCCTGATAAAAACAAAATCCTAGTTGACTGAATAATGAGATTCATCAAGGGTGGTGATTCTGATAAACTTATGGTGAGGAAAATCCTTTTTAATTAAACTATAGCTTCACAACTAGTCCATAGTTATGTCTTTTTAATTCTGACTGTGGCAAGATCCCAGTTCAAGATGAGATTCTTACATGTCCATGCCTAAGAAACAATGGGATTTGAGGCCATGCCAGAAGGAATTTCATGAAAGCTAAGTGGTCTCATAGGAGAAAAAACTCATGTTAAAGAAGGAAGAAAGGGAGGTGGGGGAGGGAAGTATTGGGAGTTTGAGATTAACAGATGTAAACTATTATATATGGATAGATAAAAACAAAGTTGTTTTGGGACAACTTCCTCTTTGTAGGAGACTGGTCCTGATAAAAACAAAATCCTAGTTGACTGAATAATGAGATTCATCAAGGGTGGTGATTCTGATAAACTTATGGTGAGGAAAATCCTTTTTAATTAAACTATAGCTTCACAACTAGTCCATAGTTATGTCTTTTTAATTCTGACTGTGGCAAGATCCCAGTTCAAGATGAGATTCTTACATGTCCATGCCTAAGAAACAATGGGATTTGAGGCCATGCCAGAAGGAATTTCATGAAAGCTAAGTGGTCTCATAGGAGAAAAAACTCATGTTAAAGAAGGAAGAAAGGGAGGTGGGGGAGGGAAGTATTGGGAGTTTGAGATTAACAGATGTAAACTATTATATATAGGATAGATAAACAACAAGGTCCTACTGTATAGCACAGGGAACTATATTCAATATCCTCTGATAAACCATAATAGAAAAGAATATGAAAAAGAATATATACATGTATAACTGAATCACTTTGCTGTACAGCAGAGATGAACACAACATTATAAATCAACTATACTTCAATAAAGTTAAAAATAAAAAAAGAAGGAAGGAACCAGGCATGATGATCTTGACCCACTGACAAAGCCTCGAGTTTAGAGTGAGGCTGAGGGTCACTAATAAATGACAGAAAAAGTAGTTCCACCTAAATCTCTGTAGCACAGAAGGCATGAGCAACCTGGATTTAATACACCACTAACAGACTTTGACACAAGAATGGAGTGGAACTCTGGAAGCATTCTTTCCCTTCCTAGTTCCCTTCTCCATATCACTCTCAAGTACAGTGGCTCTTTAAATAGTTCATGTACCAGTATAGTTACTTGGCGGGAAGTGCAGTCTATAGCAGGGCAGCTGAGGAAACAGTGACTTCTGAGCAACAGCAGTGTCTTGTTGGAGGTATTTCTTAGAACTTTCACAACGCACAACAAAGGTGGGCATTGCAGCAGGAGTGATGGAACCTGGCTGAAGCTGCCTGTTGCCTAATGGATGTGGAGGGACTCAATAGAGGGGCAACACCTTCTAGTGGAGATAGGGAGACACAGTAGAAGTAGGAGCATTGTCCAGTGTAGGCAGATAAAGTACTGGAGTGAACCAAGTGGCAGGCACTGTGTGTGATTGTCTTCTAGGGCCTGCAAAGCCACTGGCATGGCCTGATGATATCTTGCAGGCTGTGGAGGGCTCAATGGAAGATATCACCTAAAGGGGCTAGGACAGGGGTAGAGGTCAATGCTGGGGACCACGCTACCATGTGTGGTGGATACCTTGGGGGTATCCAGCTAATAATGTCCTGCTACTCCCCCAATTTTGGTCAACAGTGATCCACCCCTTTGTTACTGTTGTTTAATCAGTGTGAGCATGTGACTTAGGTTGGGCTAATTAGTCTCCGTTATCCATGAATTTGCAACCAGGCCCCAGAGACTGATTTATTATCTGCCGGCAGCTGGATCCTTGTCTTGCACTCTCTGAAGCTGTCAGTGGTTACATGGACTGAGGAACAAAAGAGGCTCACTGTAGAGAAACTGAGAAATGGGGTAGAGGCATGGACAGGTGAGGAATACCTTCAGTAGATTTAAAGGTATGGAGCAGAACCTTAGCTAGGAGACTGGGAACTTATGACCAAGGAAGACCAGCAGCAAGAATTGAGTCTACAACTGGAAATGCCTGGTTATTACCTTTCTCAAGTTCATGAGACACTGGGAACTGAAGTGGGGCAGAGTGTATACGAGAGAAGGGTAGAGAGGGCCCAGAGGCCAGCAATGGAGGTAAGGAAGATGGTCAAAGCTGATTAGAACACCACAAACACTTGAAATCGGACATTCAATGAGCATCTGTAACATGCTTCACATGTTTACATTCAAGGCCTTTGCCTAATTATAATGCATTCAAATTTCCAAGTACTTATTCATTTTACTTATAGACTAAGCCACTAAGACTCTTCTATCCCAGCTCTGAGAAAAAACCTACTCTCAAGACACAAGATTATGTCAACTTTTCCACCATCACATCATTGTGACCTATATCTACATGCGATTAAAAAGTATCATTGTATTTTTAGATGGGCTTAGTTAACTGTGGATGATAGTTTATAAAACACAATTTCCATAATTTAAAGATATGAACAGTAACATCAGCATAATATTAACACCTTATTTCTTGGCAACACTTTTGTTTTTTGCATTGTAAACGTTTCTATTTTAATGAATATTTATTTAATCTGTATAATAATCCTTCAGGGAAGGCAGGATAGAGATTTTTCTTTTCCTCATTTTGAAGATGAACTCACAGAAAACTTGAATGACTTGCCAGGAGTTACTTAGCTGGTTAGTGTTAGAACAGGACTAGATGGTAATCTCCTGAGAGAAGGGAGACATGGACCAACTTTTGTCCTCTACGGACTTCACATCTCACATGTGACTTCACTTGGTCCCCACAACTGTGTTGTGAGGTAAGATTTATTATTCTTTTTTATAGATGAGAAAACTGTCAATGAGATAAAGCAATTTATGATTACCCAACTATTTAGGGTACAAAGATGGTTCAAACCTGGATCAATCCTTCTAGCTTGAAAACTGTCCTCTTTCCCCTATCCCAGGCTCTCTCTGTCCTCACAGTTTTCTGATGTTCCTGATGCTGAGTGAGGACACACTCATGTATTACAGCTATAACACTGTCGAGGATTCTCTTGACGGGTCTGGGAGGCTGAATGGGCAGAGCTGAAATTCCATGGAACAGAGCCATCTGTGAGAAGCATAACTAGGTTTAAATTTCTAGGGGAAGCTGGTGGGAGAGTGGTAAAAAACATGATTTGTGAACAAATTCAGGAGCTGAGGGGTTGTGGAGGTACCCCTGAGATGGTACCCCTCAAACCATCCCCAGATGGGACAGAAGGGTTGTTAGCACTAAGCACTTACACGGTTGTATAGTTTGGAGCCTGGAAAAGTTCTCTTCTGATCCAGGATCAGCTTAAGCCATGAAGCATGAAATGTGAATTCCTTTTGCTCAGCATCCATTAAATAAATGTTATTCTTCTCCCTGACAGAAAACACAAATTTCTCTGGTCAGAGCCATGATGTAGCAGAAGGAACAGAATTTACAATGTCCCTCTTTACGATAATGGCTCTCGCCTTCCAAGGAAATGAGCTTGGAGGAAAGGAGCACCATTGAGTGCTCAGTGACAAGGTGGCTGGGCTGCTGCTGCTGCTAATTATCTGGCAGGGAGGAAAGCTGTGTCCCTGGAATGCAGAGAAGGGTTTGTGAACTTTGGAGAATGCGCAAAGCACTTTGATGTCCGTGTCATACTAACTGGAGAATGGCCCCCACCAGGTCACGTCTGACCTTTCCTTCTTCACTACCGAGCAGACATTTTTGCCAATTATGATCCCAAACACGCTGAAAAGTACCCTTGACCACTGACAGTTGCAAGGGAGAAGCAATGCCTCTGGAATAATACCATACCCAGGACAAAGAGGAAGGGTAAACATAGTGTTACTTTGTGTTGCAAATAGATGGCTTCGTTAAATACTGGAGAAATCCCCTCTCTGTCCACCTTATGCAGCTCTGATAAAAATGCATTTGCAATATGCACACTGTCAAGAAATCACTTCCTACTGGGCCAAGGAGGTTAAGAGCATCTTCCCAACTACAGAATAAAACTCATTAAAATAGTCTTTCCTGCTAGAGAAAACCAGTTTCCTACCCTCTCTGCACCCTCTTCTTTCTTCTTTTAAACCAATGCATTGCAGAAATAGAGACACGATCAAAATAGCATAATCCACATTTGTATTAAAAATAGTAAGTTTAGTAACAATGGGAAAAAATGATGGTAAACAGCATCAGAAAACACAGCAGAGGCAGAAGTTAACTTAACAGAACATACTTGACCGGCAGGTAACATATTAAAATGCTATTTTGGCAGACAGAATTGATAGCAGACTTGCTGAAAGAAAATCCGCTTCGAGAAATCAACAAATACAATCCTAATCCCCTTTTTTCCTGCCATGTGCTGCAGATGAGTGATACCCAGGCGGGGATTTCTTATTACAGAAAATAGGTGTGAGTCCAGAGGAAAAATTAAGTCAAGTTGACAATTTACAAATTTCCTTTCAAGCATGAAAGGGGACTGGAAACCAGGTTATTTTATTTTATTTTTTAAATCCCAAGCTTGGTGTTTGCTGCCTGTTAATATGACTGAGGATAAGGTTATAGGAAGAGTTTCATTACCAACCCAGAAGTCATCTCTTGGAAATAGAGCCAGAATGAAATAACTTTTGTCAGACAAGCAATATTAGAAAATCTGATATTGGGAAGAGACATTTTTCCTGCTGCCTGGTGAACATTGACAGACTGGCAGCTTGGGTTTAGTTATGGCACTACAATGAGAATCAGAGGGGTAAAACACAGGGTTTCTGGACAGTTAACTATAGGACTGTCAGGGTCTCAAAACAACCTCAAGAACATGTGTCTTCAGTTGGGGACGTTTCTAAGGGTCCCTGTGTAGTCTTTGATATTTACATGGGCCTCTGATGATTCTGCAGAGCAGGTGCCTTTGTTCATCCAAAGGAAAGGCACCTTCAACATGTTAGTGAATTCACTGAAGCATTGGAGTGTCACAGATGTGATGGGGTTTGAGTTCCAACATAGGCCAACTAGAATATGGAGATAGAAAAGAAGTAAAGGAGAAAGATATATACTGTTAGGTTGTTTATGGGTGAATATGGACCCAGAGTGAAGTGAACTTGAATCACACAGGCTGAGACACTGGTTGAAGAAAGAGAAGTCTGGAGGTTGAAGTTCTAGTCCACTCTTTGACATTCCTCATCTCTTTCTTTTCCATATTAACTGTCTCCGTCACATAGACAAGTCCTTTTATCTAGGGAAAATATATGTCCCTGTATGCCCTGGCTTGTATCTAATGTAGCTATCAATAATCTCCCTTTAACTCTCAAAGTATCCTGTTTTGGCTGAAAATTATATGATCACTCTACTTATAAGCTCCCTGGGGCTCAGTTAACATTTGAAAATAAAGAGATTGTTCTAGAAAATCCTGTCCTCAAACATACACAGGCTTCTCCTGCATTCCACTGTGGTAAGTGTGCTCTAATCATTAGTGTAGTTGAGAAGGGTCAACAAATAAGCTGTGGTACATTGGGATGTTGCCCTCATCAAGGATATTTACCTTTTAATAGGGGACTTTTGAAAATAAGTTCTTGGAAATGAAAATACTAAATCTTTAATGGTGAAATTATGGGCAGTCTCAGCTTATAACAGCTAGTTTGTCTTCTTTGAAAATCACTAAATGCTGAACTAGTGATCTTCAGTGGATAGACCAGGAGATCCTAAAAACCAGTCCTGGGCAAGCTGTATCCAAATAACCTGGGAAATTAAAATAAAAATACATTATTGAGTCCTAACCCTCAAGATTTTAGTGAGGCCCCTACTTTACATGTATACAAAGCTCCCTAGGTGTTCCTGATAAACAACTGGCCTTGGAGACATAGTTTTATCCCAGTATCTTCATTTTACAGGTGAAGGAACTGAGGCCCAGATGGCAGCAGCAGCAGCAATGGCTATTTGTCTGTTTTCTGTTTACCAAGTTCATCAGTGGACCGTATTTTCTTTCAGCCTTATCAGAGTTTTATGGGGTTTGGAATTTTAGCCCCATTTTATAACTGACACTATGAGACAAAATAAAGGAATGTGTCAAAAGTCACACAGGTAGTTAGTGGCAGAATCAGAATTGGTGTTCATATCTCCCAATCCCCATTCTGGATCTATTCCTGTTAACCCATAACAACTCAGGTTGTTTGGGAAAAGCATATGTTTACTTGACTAAAGTACTCAGCTCACTTTCTTTCCCTGTTTTCCAGAGAGATACACATTCAGGAGGTTGTTGTTTTCTTCTCAGTCTCAGTTTTTTTGGAGCACTTAATTCTGCTCTCCCTCCTCCCTGTGAGTGTGCAGTGGGCTGCCTGTCAGAGATAGCAGGAGATGTTTTCGTGCGCAATCAAGGGCATGGATGCATTGGCTGCCAGCCTCAGGCAGGGACACAGACTTGTCCCCCACCAGCAGAGCGATGATGCATTTCCCCAAAATGTTCCAAGAATGGCCTGGAATGTGACTAGACAAGGTCCATGCGGCCTCATGAATGGCTTCACACTGCACCAGCCAGAAAATAAACAACAGTAATTCTTGGATTAGCATGAAAACACTTCTAAAGGGGGCTCAAAGACAGCCTTTTGTCCCCTTCATAAAAGAAAAGAGATGAGGTGTGAAAAATGGCCTGTTGGATGGCTTTCTGTGCTGGGCAGAGGTCATTTTGGAAGGGTACCACATACACAGTCAGTTTAATAGAGAAGAAATGGACTCAAAGCTAAAGGACAAAGAACATTTCAGAAGAGATGAGGTGATGTCTAAAGAAGACAATTTAAATTAAAATAAGAAGTTGAGATAGCATGACTCACATATTAAAAAAAGCAAAACAGTCTTTTGCATTGAGACTTGATGTATATGGTGCAAAAAACACGGGGTTTGTAGTCAGCAGACATAGGTATTCCAATCTATGAAGTTCTGGACTTCAGTTTTTGCCTCCATAAAAGAAGGATAATCATACTTTGCCTGGTTTCTGTGAGGATTCAATGAGATTAGAGGTAGGAGGTCTGGAAGATTGGGGTTGGGGAAGTGCACATGTGCTGAGACACAGATGACTTGGGCTGAGATCCTTATGTTGCAGTGACTAGGAGATATGGACCAAGTCATTTAGTCTGAATTACGCTCGAATTTTTCAAACTTTTTTGGGGGTATGTCTGTGGAACCAGAATTTAACAAATTAATTCTTAACAAAATCTTAATACATAAAACAGGTAGAAGTGGAGATGCCCTGTTTGAAGCAGAAGTTGGGAGAAGACGTCTGGACTTCTTCATACCCCATGGCCTTCTCCCATCTCTTCTTCCTGAGACAGCTCTTCTATCTCTATCCTCTAGGATTTAGTTGCTGCTTTCCTCTGCCACTTTTCTTAATCTTTCCAGCATTGAACTGGGAAGTAATTCTTTCAAAACCTTTCACTAAATCTTCTGAAACTTCAATAAAGTGGCCAAATTTTCTCATTTTTGATGATAAGTAACAAACAGAAAAAGTAGGTAAATGAATAATGGGTGACAGAGTTAAACACCTCTGATTGACAGCACTGCTTTCCAGGGCATGGGGATTGTAAAAAGCGCCTCCAGATTCACAGACACAAGATCATTGTCATTGTCCGAAATGCATATTAATTTATTTATTTTAGTAGAAAGAGGAGTAAGAATCTAAGTATAGTTATCATAGCTATAAGGAGCTGCTTTGAACTTCAGGTGACCTAAGTGGTCACCTTAGTCCCAATCTAAAGTCAACAGTGTTATGTAAAAAAGAAAAATGTGCTTTTCTGATTTTCATTTTTGTAGCATGATCTATAACATGTTGCTCTTTTGTTATTTCACATGGATATGCACACACACCCTTCCCCTCCCCCACCACATGTTGTCACAGGGAGCCCTCTATCTGCCTCAGGAGCACCCAGTCAGTCTCATGAAATCCTAATGAATCTGTCAGAAGTTCTCATAATGTCATGTTACTTCAAAAACATTTTCTTTGTGTCTGCTTTAGGATCTATATATGTCTTAATTTATGGAGATTAGATAAACCTTCAGAGATCTGAAGACAGAGAAGGATAGTTATATATTTGGAGACACTCCAAGAAAAATAAACAACAGCCCCACTCATTACATCATATAAAATAAATGTGTCTTAATCTCACGCCATGAATCCTGATTCTACCATTCTTTCACCGTGTAATCCTGGGTAATCACTTTGAACCTGTGATTCAGTCATCTTCATCTCTAAAATGGGGATAGGGAAATTCCCTGGTGGTCCAGTGGTTAGGACTCCAAGCCTTCACTGCCGAGGGTGTGGGTTCAATCCCTGGTCAGGGAACTAAGATCCTGAAAGCCAAGAAGACTGGCCAAAACAAACAAACAAACAAACAAACAAGGGTGGGGGGATAAATAATGACTTGTGAGCATCAAATAAGACAAATACATGTTAGGTTTTGATAAGTGTAAAAATGCTAGTCAAATGTGATCTTTATGATAAAAATATAATCAAGGTTATTCTTAGATAATACTTAAAAAAGTAAAGATAAACTGGTAATAAATGGAGTCATTGATCTTCAGCACATGTGGGATTTAATTTAAGTTTAGAGGGTTCACCAGAAGTGGCTTGAAATGTAAGCACAATGTTCTATTTTCTGGTAGAGTTCTCTGAGACTGTTCTTGTTGATTCCCCTTTGGATCAGGAGAACTTTGAGTTAGTAAATTGGAGCTATATTCAGCAGCTGTTGCCCTCTGATATCTGGAGGGAAGTCTTGGGCCTCCCTGGTCTTGGGGTCTGCCAAGCTTCTTGGGGGATATAAGAAAAGAAACTTAGCATCAGCTCCAAACAATAGAAAGGTGTATATTTGGAATTCCTAGTTCCAATCCTACTTTCAATGTGCCTGCCTTCCCATTGCTTGTATTTCCCTCTACTGGGAGGAAGCAATCTTATAAATTCATTTGCCTTGACGGGCTCTGCAAATGATTGTGAATGCGTGGAGCTGGCAGTGAGGCCGAACCCACCCAAACTGCATGGCTGAGAATGAAAGACCAGCAGGTGTCTCAAAAAGAAAATTGGGAGCTACCAGGAAGGGGAATGGCTGCTGAGGAAACTCATAAAAACAAATACTCTGTATGATTTGTTTTATTATGGGAACTCCCTTTTGTTTTCCTTTCATGTTTCTGGTACCAATTTGAGCTGGGTTTTCTGTCACTGCTCCTGAGAAGCAGCATTACTGTCATGAAGGGAGCATTCGGTCGAGTTGGGAGATGAGGACTCTGGTTCTCATGGGTTGTTGATGAACTGAATGACCTTGGGCAGTGTCATTTTACTTCTGTGGTTCTGGCTTTCTTTTTTTGTAAAGTGAGTTTGGATATAGAGGTTTTTTAAGGTGACTTCCAGCTCTAAGTACTGTAATTATTTTCTATCACCTATTGAGTCCTGTAAATGGCGTGCAGCTTAATTGTGATATGTAGGTTACTACGCCAAATAACGAGGAGAGGAAAAGTGCTGCAATGAGAGCTGACCACTGTGTGTGTGTCCTTCATCTGATTTCTTTTCACCCGCATCACAGGAGGGCAGACGTGATGTATTCCCTGTGTGCTTCACAGATGAATATCTGGCATCTGATTCTTGATCATTATAAGTTATGTTCAGATCAGGATAGCTAAGGTGAGCATAGGCTATAACTGAAAGAGAAATGTTATTGCTCTAGCAGCAATCTTCACTCTTTTAATTGCTGTGAAATGAAAAAAAACACTCCATTCTGGAAATGTAAATGGAGGGAGTCGACTACTTCCCTTTTGAATGGCTTAGATTGTAGCCTCAATCAGAGGCAAGGCAATAGAAAAGTTGACCTCTGGGAGTCCTGTCTTAGCCCCTCTGTTCTCCAAAATGCTGGCCCTGAAGGAAAAGTGTCACATATCTTCTTGCATGTCCTGTCTCACACTGAGTAATGTTGCCCCTCTGCCCCCAGCTGAGTGTTTTAATGATAACGGCTGTTTTCAGGGACAGACTGTGACTTATCTTTTAAAGAAAGATGAAATCTATTAAGACAGTGAGGACAGAGAAGAAAAGCTATGTTCCTGAGAGGAGCGCTCTAAAGGAGAGCACGATTAGTTCCTTTTTCTTGTTCCCCCAGCTGCATCTCTTTCTCTCTTTGTTAGAAGACAATACCCTTCAACTGCTCTGTTTTGTGTCTGGATTATTGTGGTTGTTGGTGTATAAAATTGCTGCTGGTGTGTATAATTTATAAGCTCTAAAAAATGATAAATAGTCTCAAGTAAGAAGAGTGATTTGTGTTAAAGTCCTCAGGGTACCTTTGTAAAGGGATTTAATTTCTTGGGGGAAATTGTCTATAACTTTCTGTGGAATGTTAGTTAACTGGATCATAGCTGGGATTTATTTTCTGTAGTCTTTTTTTTTTCTTCTTCCATTATTGGTTTGGATAGGTTTACCTGGGTAAATGAGACTATATAGCAAAGTCCTGATGAACTGGGAAGCTGAGGGAAATGCTACTTAATTAATTTTTCTCAGTTTTGTTTCAAACCTATTGTTAAGATACTTTTGTGGTGTAGTGCAGTGGTTCTCAACTGGGGGCAGTTTTGCCAGCAAGGGGACATTTGACAATGTCTAGAGACATTTTTGTTTGTCACAACTAGGAGGTTAATGGTGGCATCTAGTGGGTAGAGGCCATGAATATTGCTATACATCCTCTGATGCATGGAACAGCTACCCCCTTCCCCACTAGCCCCACCCCTGCAACAAAGAATTATTAGGCTTAAAATGCTAATAGTGTAAAGGCTGAAAAATTCTGATGTAGTCAGTAGGCCGCAGGGAACATAATTCAATATTCTTTTACCAAGGAATTTCTACAGAATCTCATCATTCTTTTTCTCAACCAACATGAATTCTCATCACCAAGGATGGAGATGGGGAACAAGAACTTGCTGGAGTTGACCTAAATGTAATGAGTCCCACAGGATATGGAGCCCAATGCTTTTTTTTTTTTTTTTTTTTTTTTCCGTTTGCGGGCCTCTCCCTGTTGTGGCCTCTCCCGTTGTGGAGCACAGGCTCCGGACACGCAGGCTCAGCGGCCATGGCTCATGGGCCTAGCCGCTCCGCGACATGTGGGATCTTCCTGGACCGGGGCACAAACCCGTGTCCCCTGCATTGGCAGGCGGACTCTCAACCACTGTACCACCAGGGAAGCCCCCAGGGAAGCCCCCAATGCTTTTTTTATTTAAAGAAATATATGAGGGCACCTTTCACTGTCATGTTTTTTCGCATTTTTTTAAGTGAATTTCACATGCTTCTTTAAACTTTATTAATGTGGATACTAGGAACTTGTAAATTATACATGTGAAGTTCCCTATATTTCATTTTTTAAATACCAGAACATATAAGATTTTTAGAAATTTCATGTAATATCTGAAACATTTATATTAACATATTTCTATACAAATAACCCAAAGAAAGTTTAGTATTAGTTGTTTTGTTTGTTTGTTTTTTTATACTGCAGGTTCTTATTAGTCATCAATTATATACACATCAGTATATACATGTCCATCCCAATCGCCCAATTCAGTGTACCTGAAAGAAATATATGAGGGCACATATTTCACTGTCATGTTATTTTTGCATTTTCTTAATATTTAAGTTCAACTGCTTGATTGCACTAAAAAAAAAAAAAAAACTCTTGGGAATTTATGTAACCAGTGAAATGGATTTTAGTTATTTGAGATATTACCCATAGGCTTCTTGGAAATACTTCTCAGCAAAGAATGGTCAAGCATTGAAACTTTTGATTGAAACTGGCACTATGGGCATTTAGATCAAAAGTTGGGTAAAGGTGTTTAAAAGTGGGAGTAGAATCTCGGGTGCAAAGATCACACTGCCTAAAGCCCTTTTTACTTTGCCCAGCACTTAGCCTAGTAGTAATTGTTGAGATTAATGGGTTGACTTGAGAATACATGTTAGTATTCAGCTATGCACATATGAATAGCCTTAAACTCTTTAGGCTGGTGTTCAAGATTCTCTATCATCTGATCTTGGCTTGTTACTAATTCTCCTACTTGAGTCTTCTGCTCTAGTCAAATTTTTGAACCCATTGTTTCATAAACTCAGCTTGCATGTTTATAGATGGTCATATACCCACACTGTTGCTTATGCCAATTCCTTCTCTAACTAGCCATTAACATTTCAACTCCCCTTCAAGAGTGAGATGAAATTCTATCGCTTTTGTGAACCAACCAGCTAGAAGTATCCTTCCCTCCTTCCCACCCTCCTTTCCTTCCTTCTGTGACAAAATGATAACATTTATTAATTGTGTGTAGTTGGCACATAGTTTTTGTTTTTTGTTTGCATTTTTCTGTATTACAATTTTAAAAAATGTACAATGAATTAAGGGGCTCCCAGTTACAAACTGACACTAACAAAGCTTGTTATCTAACCCAGAATAAGTCACTTAACTTCTCTGACCCTCATTTAAAAAAATATATAAAATAAGCAGAATGATATTTATTCTACATCTCTTGCAAGGTAGATTTGGATCAAATGAGATAATGAACACAAAAAGTCCTCTGAAAAATATCAAGAACTACATAAATGTAAAGCATTATTCTTGTCATCAATTTACAAAACCACAGTGAATCTCACAAAGTGCTAATGCTGTATATATTCTGCAAAGCACTTAGCTGTATTCGGCACTTAATAAATGAATTCACACAAGTGAATTGTTCCCACAGTTAACACAGACTGGCAGGAATAGCAGTTAGAAACAGAGGCTGGGTAAGAGGTTACTACCTGTATTGATAGAGAAGCTACTAAAAGCAGAATGTGATTTTTAACATCCCCAGAACCATGATAGAAATGAATAAAACTTTGTGCGCTTTATTATTTGTGACCCAGAAAAGAGAACCCTGAAGGCATAAAAAACCTTAAAATAGATTATCTGTTTGCAAAAGGAGACAACATATTCCACTGATTGGGCAATTTCAGTTTCTCCATTAAGGGTAGGAGATGGGGTCACTTATTTGTTAAAGTCATTCCTGACTACAAATTTAGGCTGAATTCATTTTCGTGGCTCATAATTGGCTCAATGTCTGCACTTCCCTTCTTGATTGGTTAGAGGAGGGCAGAATTTGACTGGGTAGGTCTGAGGGTGTGGCCTGGGAAGTGGGCAGAGCTGGCCTTCAGTTGCTCAGCATGGAGCCAAGAGAACAGTTTCAGAGCCAGTGGAAGCTCTAGGGTGACCAGTACAAGGGACAGGAGTTAGGGAAATAAGAATAAAATTAACTTCTGGTAGCTAATGGCTTGGTGAGTGGTAGTGAGCTACCTAGAGGTCTGTCGATAGCTATTAGATATTTTCTGAGGCAAAATAGGAGGGACTTTAATAAATTGCCTGTATTTTACCCTTCCTCAATGGTTGGGAGGGAGCTCTTAAGGATTTCCAGCTGTAACAACATAAAATGAACAATAGATTAATCTATTACCTTAGAAGTAAATGTGGTTATAGTTTTGCTATGTAAATATATTACAAAAAAAGACAGAAGAGTGGGTGTGAAGAATTTAGGCTCTAAGCTAGACTGCTTTTGTCCAGTTCCTGTCTCTGCTATGGATTAATTAGTTGAAATGACTTTGAGCAAATTACTCAGCCTCTCTAGGCCTTGGTTTTTCTCATCTGTAAAATAGGAATAATAATCTATACTTCACAGTGTAGTTATAAAGATGAAAGGAAATAATAAATGCAGTGCACATTGCACAATGCCTGGCAAGAAGATTCCTCAGGAATCCTTAACCATTGTTACTGGATTGTCAGCAAATGGAAACAAAGACTCTTGTATTTCCCCCTCTTCTGCCTCCCCATATATGTCTAGTTGTTTAAAGAAATGCTTAGAACTGAAGAGATTTTTTTTCTAGCTTTATTGAGATATAATTGACATATAACATTATGTAAGTTTAAGGTATTCAATGTTATCATTTGATGCACATATATATAGGGAAATGTTTACCACAGTAAGGTTACTTAACACATCCTTTACCTCACGTAATTACCATTTTGTTGTTTTTGTGATAATATTAAAGTTCTACTGTCATAGTAATTTTCAAATATTTTCTCCCATTCTGTGGGTTGTCTTTTCACTTTATGGTTTCCTTTGCTGTGTAAAAGCTTTTAAGTTTAATTAGGTCCCAAGTATACAATGTAGTATTGTTAACTATAGTCACCAGGCTGTAAGGTCTCATGTAATTCTCTTAATGATATTATGAAGTAGCTGCTTTCATTTTCACTTTATAGATGGTAATATTGGGACTCAGAAGAGTTAAGTAACTTTCACAGGGTCACACTGCTAGTCAATGTCAGAAGTGAGGTTCAAAGACATCTTACAGCTATGCTTCTCCCAGATAAGAAGCAAGTGAAATAGTAAGATAGCATTCTCCCTTTCCTATGTGAGGAATTCATAGGAAAGACACCTCTAGCATTAGACCCTGCATGAAAAGATCAAAAAAAAAAATGCTAGAACTCTCCTGGGACACCCTTGGATGAAATTGTGTTTTCCCCTGTGTTTTGATTTGGGGTTAAATGTGACTAGTCCCTAGGGCTTTGGGTGTCCTTACAAAACCTTTGAGGCTAAGACACATCTTCCAAATGATAGTGCACTAACATTATAATAAAGTAGACATATTTCATATTAGCTAGTGAGATCAGGATGAAGTTCATTCTTTGAACTCTACCTTTTCTAAAATATTTTCCTGATCCTCTACCTGCTTTGATTTCTTCATTCTCCCTAGCAATTTTTTTGGTGTGTATTACATATTTCACATACATATTACATCATATGACTAGTTATATGGAGAACCCAGATGTCAGCTTTTGTTTCCTTTCTCCTTGAGATCCAGGTTAGCCTATATTCCTGTTCTATGCCCTGTGTAAAGTCCATTGCCTTCCCCAAGATTTTCAAGACTTCAAGGGTCATGATATTAAGGTACATGTCTGGCTCTAACCTCTTGTCTCCTCTGAATTCCAGATTTCCCATGTTTGTTTTCTCCTTGTTTATTTCCACTGGGCCTCTATCCAAGCATGAATCTTAGCCCATTTCTCTGATTTCCACAAAAATACCAGTTTTTTTATTTTTGTTTTTCAAATTTTGCAGACTGTATTGAAAGTTTGGAGAGAATAATGGATTCTGTATCCTAGCAAAGCAAAATCTTATAACCCTGGTCTTCAACAAAAGTCCTGCCCATACTTTTCTAAGTTGCTGGGTCATTCTCTCTCCTCCCTCCTTTCTTTTCTACTCTGATCCCAAGAGGATCAAATATTTCTCTCCCATTTTCTTATGCAAAGAAATTCAGCTCCCTTCTGGCCCTATCTCCAAATTCAGGTCTTGGCCTTTCTTTGCATAACCAAACACTCCACAAAGTTTCTTCATTATCAGACTCTTATAGAGAAAGCAGAGATTTCTTTTTTCAGTTACTTATTAATACAAGTATAAATCATGTATCCCCATTTATAGACAAATTTCCTTAAGCATAAGGACAGAATTTTCTTCTTCTTTGCTATTCTTATATAGTTACTCCTATATAAAATTTAAGTTGGTTTATTCATACTTGTTTGTTTGTCTGAATAGACAAAAAAGAGAAATAGGTATAAACATGAAGTGGGGGAAGAAAATAGAGAAGAGAAACAAGAAGGTCCCATCACCTCACCTGTTACTCAGGTGGGCTGAGAAATACTCTTTACCCAGAGGCCATATCCAGTAGTGTCCTTAGTGTTTGGGTGAGGACTGACAGAGAGTAGCTTAATTCCTTCTCTCTGCCTTGAAATGCTCCTTGCTTTCTACCGCTTTTGTTGGATTCCTTCCTTTTCAGGTTAGCTTCTGTCATCTTTCCTACTAACTGACTTACCCTTTAGATTTGAATTTCTCTCTTTTTTAAAAATAATGAAAATAGCAATAATTATTATTATTTTGACTAATCTACTCTCCAGCTAACTTGATTTATGTTCCTCTGGGTGAAGAAGGAGATGATGTAAAGAGCTAGATCTTTCAGTCTTGGGGTTTCCCAGAGTTGGAGACAGAAGCTTGGAGTTCTGGCCTAGATAATCAAGAGATTCAAGCAAAACATTAACAGTAGGTGAAGTGGAAATTTGAAGATCCAGACTGGGAAGCCAGAGGATCATCTGAACCAAAGTGGCCCAGAGGCAAGTTTTGAAGACAGGGTATGGAACTGAGAATTCCAAAATGACCTAAACAAGGAAATGCAAATGGATGATCTGGGTGGAAGGGAAATATGGATTATGGGTCCCAAGCAATTTTTAGGGCACCCATTGATTTTCATAGTTTTTTTTTCTCTTCTGTTATGAGCAGAACGAAGGGGATTTATGTTCAACAGCAAGGTACAGGGAAGAATAAATACTGGACACACTTCCTTTTGAAAAATATAGGTTTAAAACATGTCTATTGAAAGCAAACTATGTATTAGAAATTGAGATTTTTGCCCTCTTTTTAACTTTTTTTTAATGAATTTATTTACTTTATATATTTTATTATTTTTGGTTGCATTATGTCTTTGCTGCTGTGTGTGGGCTTTCTCTAGTTGTGGCGAGCAGGGGCTACTCTTCGTTGTGGTGCATGGGCTTCTCATTGCAGTGACGTCTCTTGTTGCAGTGCATGGGCTCTAGGCACACGGGCTTCAGTAGTTATAGCATGTGGGCTCAGTAGTTGTGGCTTGCGGGCTCTAGAGCACAGGCTCAGTAGTTGTGCACGGGCTTAGTTCCTCCATGGCATGTGGGATCTTCCTGGGCCAGGGCATGAATCTGTGTCCCCTGCATTGGCAGGCAGATTCTTAACCACTGTGCCACCAGGGAAACCCTCTTTTTAACTTTTTAAAACACAAAATTATGCATACTTATTGTGAAAACAGAGAGATTGTGTGTTTTTTCTTTTTCTTTTTGTTGTGTGTGGGGGTGAAGGGGGAGAGAGAGAGAGAGAGATGGAGAAATAGAGAGTATAAAGTTCTTTATTTCAGTACCCTTTTACCCCAATTGAATTCCCCCATGTAGAGCCTCCACTGTGAAAAAAAATGTCACTATTGCTAAGACTTGTAATATTCCATATATTTGATACGAGAAGGGACACATTTCTTTTCTCTTTTCTGATGACTGGAGGGGATTTGTTTTTTGTTCTCTCATGAAATAATCTTCTTAAAGCTTCCTTTACTCTTGACCTGTGTTTTCAGACCAAAAATGTACTCAGATTCAAATCTAGGGACAGTCCTAAGTCCATGAAAAGTGTGTATGCACACCATGCACACTTGTTTGTTGTGACATTGTAGCCTTCTGTTTGGGTGGGACTAGGGTATTTCATGCTGTACTGTTCACAAAGGGAAATATTGGGGTTACGAGAAGCTGTTTTACAGGTCAGCCAAGCTGCAGCATATAAACACTACTCTACTGATTTCTTATTATGAGCCACTGACATAGAATAAAAGAAGTGATTCTTTTAATGAAGGCAAAATGCATGGTTCATTGAAGGGAGCAGAAATGTCACTTGCTACTTTCAAAATTGTAGAATTTGATTGAATACTTGTATTGCTTTACTTGCTGCATATCAAAAGATTTAGAGAAGTATCACAGAGTTCTTACAGCTGAATTTCAGAGTAACTATAGAAAAAGAATTTTTTTTTTTTTTTTTTTTTTTACAAAAGTTACCGTTTTGCTTTAGATTACTTTTATTGAATAAAGGTTTATTTTTAAAAGATT
>NW_006791020.1:210844-224367 GCF_000442215.2 Lipotes vexillifer | reverse complement strand
TCCCCTGCATTGGCAGGCGGACTCTCAACCACTGCGCCACCAGGGAAGCCCAAGAATGTTTTTTTAAAAAAAAAAATAGAAAGTAAATTTTAAGAGACAAATTTACATCTCATAGTCTTTTGATTTCAAGAATGGTCAAAAAGGCCACATAGTTAGTGGGGGAACAGAATTATACCTTAAGGCTAAGATAAGAGACAAAGAAAGGTTGACTGAGGCAGAAGCCCAGGCCACAAGGCTGACATTTGATCTCTTCAGTCTTCAGGTACTACTCCCTTGTTTCCCCCCAGTGGTTTATTAACGCCTAATTAGGAAGCTTTGGACTGCAATATTCCCTGCATAAAATCAAGAAGCTAGGAATAAAATAATTGCACTTCTCCCCGTTTTTCCTAGAGACAGAAGAAATGGGCTTATACCACACGAGTGAATTAGATTTGTAGGTGCTAAGCTTCTTGAAGATAAGGACTTGGGTTTTATGTGTTTTTGAATTCCCTACCACTCCTAGCACAGTGACTGGTGCCAGATAGACAATAATATATATTTTGTGTTTGTTTTCATTTGCTGTTGTTAAATATAAAGAGAATTGACTGACATTTTGATTCTGATTGACATAGATTGAAAGCTATTAAAAAGAAGGTAGAGTCATGTCAATCTGAGATTGTTTAGGTGGGTGCCATATGAAGGCTGCAGAAAGAGCCAGATGACCATTCAAACTCTTGTCTTATCTAAAGAATCTACTATTCAATCTAAATACTTATGATAAACTGTGTAATAGGAGGAAACAATCATAAAATTACCCTTTTCCAATTGCTTCAGAGACAAGCCAATTAACTCTTTGTCACAGACCCATTTATTTTAATTGTTCTCTCCTAGGTAATATCAAAAAGTCAACATGGGTGGAGGAAACAGGGGAAAAAAAACCAATTTGTTCCTCATTAAATGTTAGAAAAGTCCAAGATAAACCTATTTAAAATTGATCTGATAAACCTGGAGAATCCGGCTAATGGTCTTCAGCTAATATTTATCCATTGCTTTGAGTAACCATTAATCTCTTGTCTTGAGAAACTCCACAAATGCAATTTCTAGGGCATTTAACCTTTCCAGGTTTGCTGTCTCTTGAGTTTGTGTGACCCTGTTGTGTTGTATTCTCAATTTCATTTAGTTTTCTTGGGTCCCAATTGCCCAGTTAATAGCACCAAGTCCATTTAAAATTAGGCTTTCTCCTTCCACAGCACAGTGATATGTTCCTGAGGTGTAATGAAGTTAAATTCATTTTGCCTTCCCACACTTACACTCTTATCCACTAAAATCTTCACTTCCCTGTAATGTATTCTCTGCTATTTTTCTCCTCTGTAACTTGACATCAGGAATAGCCATACAGGAAACAGCTGAGAAGTGTAAATACCTTTCTAATGATCTCAAAGCTTCACTACAAGCTTAATGATATTAATGTCCTCAGGTTCATCTTTAATTTTTATTTTATTGCTGTTGAATGATTCCCATAAGCTTAAATATGCAGCCAACTCAAGTTCATTTTTTAACCTATAGGCATCGTATCCACCCTTACTTTCCTCCCTCTTCTCTTTTTTCTCTCCCTTTACCCCAGTCTGGGCCTGACAAGTAAGTCTTTTGAAAAAATGACCACAGTTATGAACAAAGCCTGTTGTTGCAGGTAATTGTTGAAATATCAAGGGTATTTTGTCCTCCATTACTTAAGCTCTCATTTGTAGTTTTCATGGTTTTGAGGAATGTTTATGGCTGACAGTCCTTTCGTTACTGCTCTATCCTTCAAGCTCCAGCTGATACAGCTGAGAATGACTGCTTGAGTGACTGATAAAATGTCAAGATGCCATTATTTCCAGGAGACTGTTTGGGAGCAATAAGGTCTGTTTCAATTTATCTCAAACACCTGAATTTAAGTCTTCAGATTTAACCTCCTTGCCTCCTACAGCCAAATTGTCTCTGGGTTTTGAGAGAACAGCAATCATGGAATGCATAGAGAGTTATAATGATGGTCACGTTATGACATTTTTGTTGTATTTCACTGTGCACATTGGTGCAATATTTTGGACTTAATTAATACTCTCCAGGAACCTCAGTTTATGGATGGCAATAACCATATTTTAGATCATGTGAAATACTGCAACAAAAATTCAATTCATAAGGCAGATGGCAAAGCCTAGTTTGAAGAACAAAAAAATAAGATTTACAGTGAGTTTCAGAACTCTTCAACTGGAATCCAGCCGCTGCCAAAGCTCTGTTAATTTCACTGGAGGGTAACAATCTGTGAGGGTCATTAGTGTCCTCATAAAAACTGAGATTAAAAAAGTAGTCAAATGAAATAAATAGTTGAGGCTTTCTCTGTGCAAAGGAAATGGAGTTGTTTAAAAAACAAGGTTTCCAAATGTTTAAAAAAAAATCATTCTGTATTCATTTGTTTTCAACCTGGAATTTACTAAAGTAATAATTTTTAATGGAATGAGAGACATCTTGCTACATTCTCAAGTGTGCAACATACAAGAAAATATTTCATAAGTGGGCACATTCTCTCTCTCTCTCTCTTTCAGAGCTCAGAAAATAATTCAGTGTGGAACCAGACACGACAGAGGAGAAAGGCTAATGAGCAGAATGTTACTAACACGACTGCTCAGCCATCTTGGTGCTTCTGATTTTGTCACTGCCACAACACCACATAAAAGTGAAGCATGATTCACATAAGTTTAATATGATAAAGCACAAAGTTAACAGTTTAGATGCCTTTCAGGTTTTCTGAGTCCAGCTAAGGAAGGCTACAGAGGCAGAGATCTGACCACCCTTGGACTCAGCAAGCACCTTGTCTCAGCCTAAGTGCTAAAGAAAATGGTACAGTGAAATAAAATTTTGAGAAGTTATAATAAGTAAGATGCTTGCAACCTCATAGAATTTGAATTACTTCAGCATAGACATTTATGAATGCTTTTGTTTATATGTGTGGGGTGTGTATGTATGGAATTTGTAGCAGTTATTCATATTAACATTTTTTTCTATTGCAAAAATCACAGTTCTCTTTAGATTATGAAAGTTAGTGGATGAGGAAGGGAGAGTGGGATAGAGCAGTGATTTAAGTTTGCCATTTTATAAGGTCGGAGATCTTGGAAGGATCTGAAAAGTAGAGACGCTAAATAGATATGCCTAAGAAAACTGGAACTCTCCAGTTTTGCCTGCAAATTGTGGTTCCAGGCAACCACAATTTGCATCCCACAAACCCGATTCTGGACAACCCTATTACTTACAACTGCCCTTGACCAATTGGCCAAGATAATACAAGAACCTCCTGGAGGGGCTTCCCTGGTAGTGCAGCGGTTAAGAATCTGCCTATCAATGCAGGGGACACAGGTTTGAGCCCTGGTCTGGGAAGATCCCACATGCTGCGGAGCAACTAAGCCCCTGCACTACAACTACTGAGCCTGCACTCTAGGGCTTGTGAGCCTCAACTACTGTAGCCCTGCATGCCTAGAGCCCGTGCTCTGCAACAAGAGAAGCCACCGCAATGAGAAGCCCGCGCACCGCAACGAAGAGTAGCCGCTGCTCGCCGCAATTAGAGAAAGCCCGCACGCAGCAGCAAAGACCCAACTCACCCAAAAATAAATAAACAAATAAACAAATAAATAAATAAATTTATTTGAAAAAGAAAGAAAAGAACCTTCTGCAGAGTCAGAAATTCAGATGTTACTTCTATAAATCTGCTATTTGAATGTGTGGACTCTAGATCAGAGCTCCTCCTTGATGTGCCGTTGGCCACACTGAAGTGTCAAGATATTTATCCCCATAGACTTCTTGGTGGACAAGAAGGGCTAAGGGAAGCCAGTGACCCCATATGGTCACCTTTAGCCATGAGTACATTTAGAAATTATCCCACTGTGACATAAAAATTGGTTCACTTTCTATGTTGTCATGGTATGTACATAGTTGGGAAGTACTGCTCTAGACCTCAAGTTCCTATGAAATGAGAGGAATTGGACAAGTTGATTCCCAAGGTCTATTCCATTCCTATAATTTTATGATCATATATCAGCCTGCAGTTAAAATACCCAGAAATCCCTGTTCTTTTAGCCATAGTTCCCTCAACCACAGAGGTTCATAAAAATTGAATTAAAAAACATGGAAAAATGTAGTACAGTATATTTCATGTACTGGAAATCTACTACCTGATTTTTATTGGACTCTGTGCACAAGAGGCAATCCTTGCTTTTGTGGTAGCAAATGGACCCAAGGAACTATAGCATGATCTATTATTTAAAAATATTTTTATAATAAAAGACCTGTGACATATCTCTCTGATTCATCCAGCTCTCTGCCTTATCTACCTGATTTGTTGTTTTTGGCCATCCCCAGTGGTTAGCTAGGTGAGCTCCCAAACTCTATGCAAAGAAGACCCTGAAAAGAGAAAAATAGTTATTGGCCCATTTCATTAGTCACCAAGGTGGAGTGTGTAAGGAGAAAGATAATGGAACTGGCTGACTCTTACATGTTCAATAATATTCTTTTTCTAAGAAATCAAATTTATTTGTCAAAGAGGATACAATAATTTTCTTCTAGATTCAGAGCAGTGATAGTGGAGAAAAATATTTTTTGTCTTCATTTTACTTTTAGTTGCCTTTCAGGATTCCATGTCAAGTTTGCAATCATCTTTTGGCATCTTTAAGTCCCTGCTTATTCCCTTGGAGAGAAATCACTCTTTATAGATCTCATAGACAAAGTAAAATGATATCATTTTCACTCTAGGAAACTTCACTTTAGCACACAATTACTTCTGAAGTCTTCCTTGACTGATTAAAGTTTGTAATTCATTCCTTGGTATATAATGTCAATGTTTTTCAATTACCCTATGTTCCTTAGTATAAATTTTTCTGAAGTAAATGAGTTATAAAAGGACTTTGCAAAACATGTGACACCTTATAAACATAAGGCATTATTATTATCATTAGTCAATTAGAATATAAATACAATAAAATACTATATTAATTTGTTCAACATTTTTTCCCCACTTTGTCATTAAGCCCATTTCCTTTAAATGTTACTCTGTAATTATTTCATGTGTCTTTGTTTACAAATACATTGAAAGCAAGGGTAAACTCAAAGCTCTTTTATAAACTGCCTGGTCAAATATTTCTAACTGTATTCTGTGTTCTTCCTGTGTGCAAAGAAAGGATCAGGAAGTGTGTTCACTGCCTTTCTTACCACAATGATACCATTTCATTGAGGAAACAAGATAAACATATATGACACCATAGAAAAACATGAGAAAGAATGAATAGAGTTCTAAAGTGCCCTAGAAATTTTATGTCATGGGAGCTTGAGAAGACATGATGGCTCACAAATGGCTGTGAGCTCAGAGGATAAGGACCCCTCTGAATTTGGTGCCCAGCTGATCCTTAGCAAAGGAAGAGGATTCATACTTACAGATGGGGGGAATGTGAGTGAGAAAATATTTTTATTAAAAATACCATGACACATTGTTGCTACCAAAATGTCCACTCTTTAAATCAGAATTATGTCTTTTAAAATTGCTACACATTCATTAAAATGTTTTGGAAAGACTATCAGTAACAGTAATATGATATACATTATTACACTACTGTCATCAGAATGTGAGTTAAACATCAACAAAAGTCAATAAATACTTTCCAGCACTGACTGTTTATAAGGATCTGCACTACATATTGTAAGAAATATAAAAATGAATAGTAAGTTATCAAGTTATCAAAGTTATCAAGAGTGAGTAACTTTCTTATTGAAGAGTGAGTAGTCTAGGAGGTTGGAAATATCATTTTAATAGAATAGAGGAAGTGAAGAATAGGTTAACCTGAATATTATCTCAACTTTTGCCCTGATTTATTGTCACAGCATGGGGAAATGCTCTTATCCTTCTGAGGTTTTAGTTTTTCCTCTTATAAATGCATGAGTTGGTTTAGATTAATTCTCTTTGCCATCACCATGACCATATCTGTTGAGTAGGTTCTTGCCATCTCTGAGATGGACTATTGCCATGGATGCCTAATGGAACTCTCTCTTCTCTGAGACTTGCCGTCTTCATTGCCACCCTCCATGTAAATGTCAGGAAAATAAATCACTGCTCTTACCTGACAATGACATTCTCCTTACAACTCTAGAGGTTCTCCCTAGGGTCTCAGTTCTCTAATGTCGTGTAGAGGCTCTCTGTAATCTATGCCCTTCCCCTTCAGTATTCTAACCCCTAAAGAATTCCTGGTTACACCTGGGTCAAACAGAAATGCCTGTGGTTTCTCAGAAGTACCATGCTGCCTCTTATCTCTGGGAAATTTGCTTGTGCATGTGGTCCCCTTTATAGGGAACATTCTTCCTTATCTCTTTGAAGTGGGCTCTCTTATTCCCTGAAGGCTTTCCTAATTCCTTCCCTTCCTGCCATCCCTTCTCAGTGTTTCTGTGAAGCTCTGTGTGTACTACAATCACCAATCTCCATCTTGTCTATATCTGTCATTCCCACTAATCAGTAATTTCTTTGAGGCCTGGCAGTCTACTGCATTCATTTCTGCTTGGAACATGGGAAGCAGTCAAAAAATATTTTGGCATTAATGAATCCATAAATGTAGAGTCTGTGTTCTATATACTATGATAGTGGAAACTCATAGAACAGAGATATGGACAAATTATTATGGGCCTAGAAAGGAGAGAGAGGTTAGTGCTGGCTAGAGGGATTGAGTCAGTCAACTTTTGATGAGTGAATGAGAATTTAAAAGGCAGAAATAGAGAAGAATGTAATCCCGATTCCAAGCAGTTGGAATAGGAATAAGAACATGGATAGAGCTAGAAAATTTGGCTTGTTCCAAATTACTCCCAAACTTAATGGCTTAAAAAACAATTTATTACTTTCTGTCATGATTCTGTGGGTTGATCAGGCTCCACTGGGGAGTTTTCACTAGGAATGTCTTAAGCAATTGTACTCAGAGTGTAGCTGGGGCTGGATCATCTGAAGGTTCAACTGGACTGGATGTCCAGTATGGCTGGCATTTCACTCATGTGTCTGGATCCTGAGAACCCCTCCAAATACCTCTCTATCAGAGTAGCATGGATGTCATACAAGGGCTCCAAGAGGCAAGAGTTGGAAGATGCCAGCTTAATTAAGGATCATGCCAGGAATGGACACAGCATCACTTTGCCCTATTCTGTCAATCAAAGCTGACATAGGGTCCATCCAGATTCAAGGGGGTGTAGAAATAGACTCCACCTCTTGTTGAGGAGGAACACCATTACACTGCAGAGCACATGAGAGAGGAGACATTGCTGTAGCCCTTTTGGAAAATACACTCTACCACAGGACTTTTTCTGGGGATAGTAAGAATGTTGTTTAGGTCATAGAAAGGGGAATATGGGCTCTTACACAGTAAGGAAAGTTGGCCTAAGCCCAGAGAGGTTTGAGTGCACAATCTTGCTGGAGTTTTAATAAAAGGAGTGCCTTTTGATCAGGAGGCAGTTCAGTTTTTTGTTTTTGTTTTTTCCTTCTGCTGGAGTAGTTACTCTCTTTCAACTCTATTGAAACTTTTTGTTTTAGTATAGTTTTGTTCTACATTGACTTATTTTGCTGAAATTGTGTACTTCATAATAGGATATCAAGATGTCTCTTTATTTTTAACACAGTCATTCATCTTGAGACAAAATGGAAGCTGAGCAAACTTATCAAATTGGCATATCTTCTGTAATATTCGATATATTTCAGTGAAATTTACTACACATATAGGGGTTATAGAAATAACAGATTGCATTGGGTGATGGATACAGATTACTGAACTGTTAGGGTAGCCGTCTCTGAATACCTTCCAAAAAATGGCTTGCAGTAATTGATGCCCTGGGAGAAGCTAATATATTGGCATAGGGGATAGAAATTCTAAAAAATCTATGTAGTGATTTGGTCAATAACACAGCCAGACTATATAAATTTAGATACAACTGCCATTTTAGTGAAAACAGTTTTTTTTCCCCCCTGCCAAAGTTTCTAAATAATTGTATTTCTACTTCAGGATACTTTGATAGGTACAGTTTCTGGGTCCAAGAAATCTTAGGAAGCTTTTCAAAAAGCCAGAGCATTATAAGTAATAGCCCATCTGTCCCCTAATTTTAGAGTATTTTTTTAAAAAAGAGAAATCTCTTCCATTTTTCTGCGCACCTCTAAGCTGTAACGCAAATGATGCAGCAGGCTACCCTGAGAATTGATAAACAAATGTTGCTTGCTAATTTCCTGATCCATTGCCTAACTTATTTATGCAAGTAATGGCAGCAGCACCACAGAAAATGCTGTGTTAAACTTTGGTGCCATGTCAATGTCAAGAGATTTCCAAGAAACAGCCCTTTGAAAATCATTAATACTTTCACAATGGGAATGTATTTGTATTTAAGATATGAATGTATTTTTTAAAAGACATTATTCACTACATGAGAGTGTTTTTCCATGAGAACTCTGCTCCTAATACCAAAAGAATCCCCTTCTGTGCACCTAGCTTGGGTTTTATCTTCTAGACACTAAGTGAGGTGACTGCTAGCTTCTCTTTTTTTATTGCAGTTCTCTTGAAAGCTTTGAGACAAATTTGTGTTCCATTTCCAGTAAATGCATTGTATTATACTGTGTATACTTTTGAATTCTACTTTAAATCCTCAGGTACAAAACAAATAATTAATTACCCAGTGAATTAACCTCCAGTTGATGCTCCAGGATTAATTTGTCATAGCAGTTGCTTAACTCTGCATATGGGCATCAGCCTCACAGAGGACTGGGAGGTTATGAAGTTGCAATACCCCTTCTTGATTCATGCAATTTTATTAATGTTCAAGGTGAGGTAAAACATGTATGTTTGGTTAGCCTTCAGCCTAAATAATGTTTGGTTACAGTGGAAACAGCCAGTTGTTTGAAAAATGTTGTGGTAATGTGATTAGAGTCTCTGGTTTCTCCACATGGGGACTTTACTTCCAAATCGACTTTAGTTGGTAAATATTATAGAAAGCTGAATTCTTTAGGGGGCAGGGGCTCTGAATTATTTTTCTGTTCATTGACAGAAAGTCTACACTAAATCCCACACTTTTTATGTGTTGTCTCACATAACTTCCCTGACGAGGCTGTCAGGGAATCTTGTGAGATGTGAGGCTAAGAGCAGTGTCCTCTAGTAAATATCTGCCAAGAGAAGAGGGGAGTTTTGATGGCACATATATTTAATTTTTGCTCTATTGATTGATATAAGTGAGGAAAAAGTCTAGATTAAAGAGAAGAGATCCTCTGAATAAAATACTCAAACCTGGATGCCAAAATATAGTACTCGTTCCGGAGTGTTCATGTCTTTATTTGTAAAATGTGTAAAACATTCCATTGTTTAGCCTATAGGTTTATGCACGGTGTAAAACTAACAAATAACAATTTATGATGGAAATAAACCACATTTGTTGTTCACTACTACCCAAACAGTGATGACACTGACTCTCAGTCTTGACTTTGGATTCCAAACACAGTGACAAATGTTACTCAGCTGTCTGTCAGAAATAAATTTCTAGATTAAATCAACAAGGCTTCAACTTCATCCAGATAAAATTGTAGCAATGTTGGCAGCATAAAAACATGACTGAGGAACTCACTTCAAATGCATGTTCACTGGACTCATGCAGTAACAAACACCTCAGAGAACTGAGAAAATGCAAGTGGGTTTGAGTTAGTTTGCTGGATAAGCAATTTGATATACCCCCTTCCCACTTCAAGCCTGTGTTCCACACCTGGGAGCATGCATTGAATCTCTGTGGAAATCTTTAGTGGGAAGGACATGAGCAGAACTTTGAATCAGTCAACTACTCAAATGATGACTAAGCTCTAGGTGCCTACCAGGGCATAATAAATACCTCAGTGACAGATACAAATATGTGTAAGTCCCTATTCTCCCCTTTGACCATTTTTACATCTACTTAAGAAGGTGAGCTATGGGCATAGAACAGAAGCTGGTTACAGACAAATAGTATTAGGAGGAAGTCTCATGGAAGTTTAAAAAGAGGAGAGAAAAACCTGGTAAGGCAGTTTGAGTTATGCCTCACAAAGGAGAAATTGGGTTTTCTATATCCTTTTTATCTTTCCTCTGGTTCACTGATGCTGAGGGATATTTACTTTTGAACTTCTTGTGAAATAAGCTATAAATGGTACCCTTAATATCTGAGCCACTTTTTGTTGGGAATTCTGATTTGCAGATGAAAGTGTCCTGCCATGAAAACCAACTGTTCTAGATTTAATCTCATGCAAGTTGTAATTTATTCTGACTTGTGTAGAAGCATCTAAAACATTCCCTTGGGATGCTGCCATTTTTCAAATACATTGCGTTTTGACCCAGTGAGAGCATATATTTACTAATTCATAAAATACATGTTTATGGAATTATCTTCTATGAGATAGGCCCCATGTTAGGCATTGGAAGTTTAAAGATTAATGAGATGTCCTCCCCTTTACATAGCTCATAATCTACTGGTTGGGGGTATGTGTGTGAAAGGAGACACAGAAACAAATAATTTTGTTGAATTGTACTAAGTGAAATGCTCTGAGGTAACAAAAAAGAAAGAAGTGGTATGGAAGGGAAGTAGTGGGAATGACTTCTCTTGAGAAAGTTTCTCCAGGGTATTTTAGGGAGTTTTTTTATTGCTCGGAATGGAGATAACATGGCAGGATAGACTCATCATTTTACAGCCACCCTTTGATCTTGTCTAGAAATAATGCTTTGTGCAGGGCATATGAAAACATTTTCTGTTCAACAAGGATAGAAAGATCTCTCCCAGGGGTTGAGAAGAGCCCTGAATGCAAAGTTATGGGCTCCTGGGCTCTGGTTCCATCTCTGCCATTCGCTTATTCTGTAACTGTGGTGATCACTTCTGTTCCCGAACTTTTTTTCCCTCACCTTCTAAACTGAAGATTATTAAGTCTGCTTTTGGGTACAGGGACGAAGCTGACCTGGAGGAAAAGAGGCGATGCCAGAAAGGGTGCTCCTGGTGACAGAAGGAGGGCAATTTGGTGTTGGTCATGAACAGTTGGCTCAGAAAAAATTGTAAGGGCAAGAGATAAGCCAACTAAAATAATAATAGAAAAGACAACAGAATTTGCCATATGTCAGGCATTTACCTGAGCCCTATACTTGTATTATCAAATTTTGTCCTCACAATAATCTTTGAGGTAGACACTATTCATATCCTCCTATTACTGATGGGTAAGCTAAGGCCCAGGGATGTTAAATATCTTACCCTAAGGCGCACAGTACTTATTGTAACCTAAACATATGGACTCCAGCACCTGCACTTGTAACACTTTTATGTATTCTTGAGCATTACTTGATTAATACCATGAAGGAAGTGAAGTTGTGAATGAGAGAGAAGATAAACTCCAATTGCAAAATTAAGGATATCAGGGTGTAGTGGGCACTGTTGTGACATTCTTGAGTATCTAGCTTCATTTTTAATTTGGAACCAATTTGAAAAATAAGGTAAAGTAACTACAAAGGATTGTTAACATGTTTAGGCTGATGGAAATAATTTAGCTTTAAGAAGAGAGTAGTGATTGCATTTCAGGTCTCATTCTACTATATCTCCTAATGTTAGGGGTGGAATGGAGGAAAAAGTCCAGGTGAAAGAAGATGGTAACCCAGATTAAGGCATCAGCAGTATGTGAAGTGAATGCTGTGTTACAGGGGGAAGGAAAAGCAATTAACTTTTGGTGATTAGTTGGGTGGGTGGAGAGTAAAAGAAAAAAGAGGAGAAATAATTGGGGATGACTACCAGGTTTCTGTTTCAGTTAAGTGGGTAGATGGCCCTACTATTGATAGAGATAAAGAGTACAAATGAGGTACATATTTGGGGGAGTGGAATAACGATTCACTTTATGATGTGTTGAATTTGAGGTGCCTCTAAGATGTTTGAATGGAGGTGTTTACTGTATGGAATATTACTTCTGGAGCTCAGGTGAAAGGTACTGCTGGAGAGTATGAACATCTTCAGCATGTAGGGTTCTGAAATCTTGGGAACAGATCAATTAGCCCTGGAAGACAAAGTAAAATGAAAAGGTAAATGAAAACAGAACCCACATATTTAAGGTGCAGTAAAAGAAGATAAGTCATTGAAGTAATGTCTACAGAAGTAGGAGAAAAACCAAAAGACTGAGGTTTCTGAGAAGCCAAAGAAAGAGATCACGTCTTTCAGTGCAGGAGAGGAAACAGTGTCCATTGCTGCGGAGAGCTTAGAGTATCTGTGGAGTGAAGTGTCCCCTGGATTTAGCAGTAGAGACCACTGATATCCTTTGGGAGACTAGATCCATTGGAGTGAGGGGTGAGGAGGGGCTGGAAGGTTAAGGAAAGTGAAGACAGTCATTGTGGACACTTTGAAGGAACTGAATGGTGAATAAGAGAGAAGGAGGTATTTAGATGGGATAGACTTGGGCATTTTTAATGCTGATTAAAGAGCCAGTAGCAAGGTAACTTTTAAAGGTAGAGAACATAAGGGGAGCATTCTGAGTAATGAAGAAACAGATGCAACATAAACAACATTAACAAGTAAAAAACAAACTTTATATGTGCCTCTGTATCTGGACACCAATAGGGACTGCCGTCTAGGACTGCTTCCCCCGGCGCCCCAGCAGGACCTGTAGAAATGATACATCCATGTGCTTTAGGAAACGTAGTACCTTTCCCTGAAGAGGATTCGAGGACCAAGGTTCCTAGACAGACTCGTGTTCTCTGTGGCAGAAGGGGGTCACCCAGGAGAGACCCTCTCAGCACACTCTATAAAGATGAACACAATCAGTATGAGCAAGGGGGGTTTGTTAAGCAATGCTGACTAAAATAAACAGGAAAGGGGAAAGTGTAACACTATCAACCTTAATGAGTCTGGTCTGGGAAACCTCGGGCCTGTGAGGTGAAATATAAATCATGTTTTTTTAGCAGCAAGAAGATAGTCCAGTGAGCTGTGAATACGAAGATGGCTGGGGGAAAACAAACAAGTGAAAAAGAAAAACAAACAAACAAACAAAACACTGTCCCTGGGATGGGACACCAAGCTCCTGACCAGCTGTGATATCTCTATTTTTAAGAGAAAATGCTAATCTACCTATACTCCTTTTCTCTCATTCAGTCATTGAAGTCAACATTTAATTTGGCCCTTCTCTGTATGAAAAGCACTGTGTTGGGTTCTGGGGATTTAAAAAGGAGTGAAGCCCCATTCCTATCTTTATGATTTCCTAGGAAAGTTAAACACAGACACACAGTCCCTGTGCAGTGTAGTAACTACTATCTGTAATAAAGATATACAGAAGGAACCTTGGGTGCCTAACACTTCCTGGCCTAAGGGAAAAATTCAGACAAGAGCATAAGAGCTTTCTCTTATTTTGAAACTATGTTGAATAAACAAGTCTATTTCAGTCATACTTTTTCATAAAGGCATTTTATCCAGATTTTTTAAATGAAATTTTATCTCCATGAGGGGCTCCATATCCCATTTACACCTGCTGA
>NW_006791020.1:204903-210834 GCF_000442215.2 Lipotes vexillifer | reverse complement strand
CTGCTGAACATTTTGACAAGAATGTATTTATCAAAAGATCATGAAATTCCACCACTTAATGAAACCTCAGCAATCAATCTAACCACTTAATTGTTAATTGAAGCCCCTCTACCATTATTCAAGCTGTTATTATCTACATAAATCATCCATTACCAAGCTACTCTAAAATGGTTATTTTCAGTTTTTGCAGGGTCTTCCACTTATATATATTTGTATGGTTACTGAAGTAAAAATAAAATATTTTTCTACTATTATTCAACATTGAATTAGGATCATTATTCCATATTATTACACAGTTTTTGTAATTTTCATTTGAATGCCTGCATGATAATCATTGTTTTGCTCTACCTTAAATTACTAAATCATTCCTGTAATTTTGGACATGCACAACCACCCCACTTAATAGATGAAGAAACTGAGGCCAGGACTAGTATTTCATGCTTTGGTGCATCATTTGGTATTTGTAAAAGATAAGATCATGATAGAAGATAGATATGTGCTGAAAATTTAGGGGACTGGTCAACAGACAAGGAAACATGGCTCACTCTTTTTTTAATTTTTTAATTTAATTTAATTTATTTTTTATACAGCAGGTTCTTATTAGACATCAATTTTAGACACATCAGTGTACACATGTCAATCCCAATTGCCCAATTCAGCACACCACCATCCCCACCCTGCCACAGCTTTCCCCGCTTGGTGTCTATATGTTTGTTCTCTACATCTGTGTCTCAACTTCTGCCCTGCAAACCGGTTCATCTGCACCATTTTTCTAGGTTCCACATACATGCGTTAATATACAATATTTATTTTTCTCTTTCTGACTTACTTCACTCTATATGACAGTCTCTAGATCCATCCACATCTCAAAATATGACTCAATTTAATTCCTTTTTATGCTTGAGTAATATTCCATTGTATATATGTACCACAACTTCTTTATCCATTCATCTGTCAATGAGCATTTAGGTTGCTTCCATTGTATAGCTTCCATTGACCTGGCTATTGTAAATAGTGCTGCAATGAACATTGGGGTGCATGTGTCTTTTGAAATTATGGTTTTCTCTGGGTATATGCCCAGTAGTGGGATTGCTGGGTCATATGGTAATTCTATTTTTCATTTTTTAAGGAACCTCCATACTGTTCTCCATAGTGGCTGTATCAGTTTACATTCCCACCAACAGTGCAAGAGGGTTCCCTTTTCTCCACACCCTCTCCAGCATTTGTTGTTTGCAGATTTTCTGATGATGTGCATTCTAACTGGTGTGAGGTGATACCTCATTGTAGTTTTCATTTCCATTTCTCTAATAATTAGTGATGTTGAGCAGCTTTTCATGTGCTTCTTGGCTATCTGTATGTCTTCTTTGGAGAAATGTCTATTTAGGTCTTCTGCCTATTTTTGGATTGGGTTTTTTGTTTCTTTGATATTGAGCTGCATGAGATTTTTATATATTTTGGAGATTAATCCTTTGTCCGTTGATTCATTTGCAAATATTTTCTTCCATTCTGAGGGTTGTCTTTTCATCTTGTTTATGGTTTCCTTTGGTGTGCAAAAGCTTTAAGGTTTCATTAGGTCCCATTTGTTCATTTTTGTGTTAATTTCCATTACTCTGGGAGGCAGATCAAAAAAGATCTTGCTGTGATTTATGTCAAAGAGTGTTCTTCCTTTGTTTTCCTCTAAGAGTTTGATAGTGTCCAGTCTTACATTTAGGTCTTTAATCCATTTTGAGTTTATTTTTGTGTATGGTGTTAGGAGGTGTTCTAATTTCATTCTTTTACATGTAGCTATACAGTTTTCCCAGCACCACATATTGAAGATACAGCCTCTTCTCCATTGTATATCCTTGTTTCCTTTGTCATAGATTAGTTGACCATAGGTGTGTGGGTTTATCTCTGGGCTTTCTATCTTGTTCCATTGATCTATATTTGTTTTTGTGCCAGTATCATACTGTCTTGATTACTGTAGCTTTGTAGTATAGTCTGAAGCCAGGGAGTCTGATTCCTCCAGCTCCATTTTTTTCCCCCCAAGACTGTTTTGGCTATTTGGGGTCTTTTGTGCCTCCATACAAATTTTAAGATTTTTTCTTCTAGTTCTGTAAAAAATTCCATTGGCTATTTGATAGGGATTGCATTGAATCTGTAGATTGCTTAGGATAGTATAATCATTTTCACAATATTGATTCTTCCAATCCAAGAACATAGTGTATCTCTCCATCTATTGATATCATCTTTAATTTCTTTCATCAGTGTCTAATAGTTTTCTGCATAAAGGTCTTTTGTCTCCCTAGGTAAGTTTATTCCTAGATATTTTATTCTTTTTCTTGCAGTGGTAAATGGGAGTGTTTCCTTAATTTCTCTTTCAGATTTTTCATCATTAGTGTATAGGAATGCAAGAGATTTCTGTGCATTAATTTTGTATCCTGCAACTTTACCAAATTCATTCATTAGCTCTAGTAGTTTTCTGATGACATTTTTAGGATTCTCTTTGTATAGTATCATGTCATCTGCAAACAGTGACAGTTTTACTTCTTCTTTCCCAATTTGTATTTCTTTTATTTCTTTTTATTCTCTGATTGCCGTGGCTAGAACTTCAAAAACTATGTTGAATAATAGTGGTGAGAGTAGATATCCTTGTCTTGCTCCTGATCTTAGAGGAAATGGTTTCAGTTTTTCACCATTGAGAATGATGTTTGCTGTGAGTTTGTTGTATATGGCCTTTATTATGTTGAGGTAGGTTCCCTCTATGCCCACTTTCTGTAGTTTTTATCATAAATGATTGCTGCATTTTGTCAAAATATTTTTCTGCATCTATTGAGATGATTGTATGTTTTTTATTCTTCAATTTGGTAATATGGTGTATCACATTGATTGATTTGCATATACTGAATAAACCTTGCATCCCTGGGATAAATCCCACTTGATCATGGTGTATCATTCTTTTAATGTGTTGTTGGATTTTGTTTGCTAGTATTTTGTTGAGTATTTTTGCATCTATATTCATCAGTGATATTGTAATTTTCTTTTTCTGTAGTATCTTTGTCTGGTTTTGGTATCAGGGTGATGGTGGTCTCACAGAATGAGTTTGGGAGTTTTTCTTCCTCTACAAGTTTTTGGAAGAGTTTGAGAAGGCTGGGTGTTAGCTCTTCTCTAAATGTTTGATAGAATTCACCTGTGAAGCCATCTGATCCTGGACTTTTGTTTGTTGGAAGATTTTAAATCACAGTTTCAATTTCATTACTTGTGATTTGTCTGTTTATATTTTGTATTTCTTCCTGGCTCAGTCTTGGAAGGTTATACATTGGAAGAATTTGTGCATTTCTTCCAGGTTTTCCATTTTACTGGCACAGAGTTGCTTGTAGTAGTCTCTTAGGATGATTTGTATTTCTGTGGTGTCTGTTGTAATTTCTCCTTTTTCATTTCTAATTTTATTGATTTGAGTCTTCTCCCTCTTTTTCTTGTTGAGTCAGGCTAATTGTTTATCAATTCTGTTTATCTTCTCAAAGAGCCAGCTATTAGTTTTATTGATCTTTGCTATTGTTTTCTTTGTTGCTATTTCAGTTATTTCTGCTCTGATCTTCATGATTTGTTTCCTTCTGCTAACTTTGGCTTTTGTTTGTTCTTCTATCTCTAGTTCCTTTAGGTGTAAGGTTAGATTGTTTACTTTAGATTTTTCTTGTTTCTTGAGGTAGGCTTGTATAGCTATAAACTTCCCTCTTAGAACTGCTTTTGCTTCATTCCATAGGTTTTGGATCATGGTGTTTTCATTGTCATTTGTCTCTAGGTATTTTTTGATTTCCTCTTTTGATTTCTTCAGTGATCTCTTGGTTATGTAGTAACGTATTGTTTAGCCTCCATGTGTTTGTGTTCTTTTCCTTGTAAATCATTTCTAATCTCATAGTGTTGTGGTCAGAAAAGATGCTTGAAATGATTTCAATTTTCTTAAATTTACTGAGGCTTAATTTGTGACCCAAGATGTGATCTATCCTGGAGAATGTTGTGTGCACTTGAGAAGAAAGTGTAATCTGTTTTTGGGTGGAATGTCCTATAAATATCAATTAAATCTACCTGCTCTTTTGTGTCATCTAAAGCTTGTGTTTCCTTATTAATTTTCTGCTTGGATGATCTGTCCATTGGTGAAAGTGAGGTGTTAAAGTCTCCCACTATTATTGTGCTACTGTTGATTTCCTTTTATATAGCTGTTAGCAGTTGCCTTAAGTATTGAGGTGCTCCTATGTTGAGTGCCTATATATTTATAATTGTTATAACTTCTTCTTGGATTGATCCCTGATAATTATGTAATGTCCTTCCTTGTCTCTTGTAACATGTTTTATTTTAAAGTCTATTTTATCTGATATCAGTATCGCTACTCCAGCTTTCTTTTGATTCCCATTTGCATGGAACATCTTTTTCCATCCCCTCACTTTCGGTCTGTATGTGTCCCTAGGCCTGAAGTGGGTCTCTTATAGACAGCATATAGATAGGTCTTGTTTTTGTATGCATTTATCAAGCCCGTGTGTTTTGGCTGGAGCATTTAATTCATTCACGTTTAAGGTAATTATCAATATGTATGTTCCTATGACCATTTTCTTAATTGTTTTGGGTTTGTTGTTTTAGGTCCTTTTCTTCTCTTGTGTTTTCCACTTAATGAAGTTCCTTTAGCATTTGCTGTAGAGCTGGTTTGGTTGTGCTGAATTCTTTTAGCTTTTTCTTGTCTGTAAAGCTTTTGATTTCTCCATCGAATCTGAATGAGATCCTTGTTGGGTAGAGTAATCTTGGTTGCAGTTTCTTCCCTTTCATCACTTTAAGTACATCGTGCCACTCCCTTCTGGCTTGTAGAGTTTCTGCTGTGAAATCAGCTGTTAACATTATGGGAGTTTCCTTGTATGTTATTTGTCATTTTTCCCTTGCTGCTTTCAATAATTTTTCTTTGTCTTTAATTTTTGCCTATTTGATTACTATGTGTCTCGGCATGTTTCTCCTTGGGTTTATCCTGTATGGAACTTGCTGTGCTTCCTGGACTTGAGTGGCTATTTCCTTTCCCATGTTAGGGAAGTTTTCAACTATAATCTCTTCAAATATTTTCTCTGGTCCTTTCTCTCTGTCTTCTCGTTCTGGGATCCCTATAATGCGAATGTTGCTGCATTTAATGTTGTCCCAGAGGTTTCTTAGGCTGTCTTCAGTTCTTTTCATTCTTTTTTCTTTACTCTTTCTGCAGCAGTGAATTCCACCATTCAGTCATCCAGGTTACTTATCCATTCTTCAGCCTCAGTTACTCTGCTATTGATTACTTCTAGTGAAGTTTTCATTTCAGTTATTGTATTGTTCATCTCTGTTTGTTTGTTCTTTAATTCTTCTAGGTCTTTGTTAAACAGTTCTTGCATCTTATCGATCTTTGCCTTCATCCTTTTTCTGAAGTCCTGGATCATTTTCATTATCATTATTCTGAATTATTTTTCTGGAAGGTTGCCTATCTGCACTTCATTTAGTTGTTTGTCTGGGGTTTTATCTTGTTCCTTCATCTGGTACCTAGCCCTCTGTCTTTTCATATTGTCTATCCTCTGAATGTGGTTTTTGTTCCACAGGCTGCAGGATTGTAGTTCTTCTTGCTTCTGCTGTCTGCCTTCTGGTGGATGAGGCTATCTAAGAGGACTGTGTAAGTTTCCTCATGGGAGGGACTGGTGGTGGGTACAGCTGACTGTTGTTCTCATGGGCAGAGCTCAGCAAAACTTTAATCTGCTTGACTGTTGATGGGTGGGGCTGGGTTCCCTCCCTGTTGGTTGTTTGGTCTGAGGCAACCCAACATTGGATCCTACCTGGGCTCTTTGTTGGAGCTAATGGTAGACTCTGGGAGGGCTCATGCCAAAGAGTACTTCCCAGAACTTCTGTTGACAGTGTCCTTGTCCCCATGGTGACATGGCTCACTCTTTTCTC
>NW_006791020.1:195579-204891 GCF_000442215.2 Lipotes vexillifer | reverse complement strand
ACTCTTTCCTCTGATCCAACAGTAGTTTCTTTGCCATATTGGGCAGATTCCATGGAGATCTTGTGTTCTCACATATGCATGTGAATGGACTGTATGAGCTTGCTTCATGCTTCAAGTATATATTACCAGTAACAGGTTTCTGAAGAGTTGAGATAAATATGGTTAAGACTGATATAGGTGGAAGCTGGTAGACTAGGTCCACCCACTAAAAGCTGTTTTGCTAGGGCGTATTTTGGAAGAAGAGAACACCACCATGGGGGAGAAGAGGGTATTGAGAACCTAAGTATACAGTTACTGACAGGAGGTAGGGGTGGCCCATCAGACATCTCAAATACTAGAATGTTAGTGGTGGAAGGGAGGTTAGAGACCTTTTTCAACTCATCAAGTACCTATTAAGATAACAGAGGATGAACTAAAACTCAGATATCATAGTGTCAAGTTGAATGTATTGTCCATCACAGAATGAATAATGCCAGTGAAAATTTTTCCTCCTTCAATTACTAAGGACTTTCATATACAATTTTAATTTATTTTCTAAAAAGTCTGGTAACTCTATTTCTATTTCTGGATACCAGAAAAATATGTTTGGCTATGTCCCTCCTCCATATACTGGAGACAGGGAATAACGCTTTAGAGTCTTTAGTTTGTTTCAGTATGTCTTGAAATATATGTTTTAAAATGTAGATATGGTAAGTAGACTAGTGGTAGATGCATTCAGTAACCCCCTTTTAAACCCCACTTCTGGAAACAGAGAGATAATTGCGTCAGGGTTGAAGGAACAGGTAGATAAAAGTTGGATGCTGGAGGAAAAGGAGTGGAAAAATGTGAGGTAAGTTCCCCACCTAGCATCTCAAAGGTTATGTGCAAGTAAAACAATAGAATCATAAAATTTTAGTTTTAGAATTACTATCAGAAAGCATGGTATTTAACATTTTTACTTTATAGATTGAAAAACTAAAACTTAGAAAGACTTGTCTAGGTTTTAAGAGCTTCTCAAAGGCAACATAAGTCCATGATTTCTTCTGACTCTAAATCTACTGCTTTTTGTCAACTAATGGAATAATTATTGTGCTACTACTGTTGCCATGAAGTAGGATAAGTATCACGGTCCACAAAAGAAGACATAGGGAGCATTGTACTATCCTTAAAACTTTACGAATTTGGGTTGCAGAGAAAGAAATAAAGTATAGAATCAAGAGCTTGATTGTGGCATTCCATTGGTAAGTCTGAGCGTAGTTCATGGTACGCTGGTTTGGAAGAAGTGAACCTTGTGGAGGTGGGGTCTGAGCCAACTTCTAAGGGGTAGGATTTGAAATAAGTGGTAGTAGAGGGAAGGTGCATTTCAGGCAATAAGTATTAGCACTGCCAGGGGAAGAACCTGTGGCTATGGAGAACATTCTCTTCATTCTTTACAATAGTTTTAGTATTCTCATTCTAATCCATATGAATAATATTGGGCAAATTGCTTAGCCACTCATCCTCTTTCTTTAGCATCAAGAAGGAGGGAATAACAAAGCAGGGCTTCCTGTTACAGAGAAACCAGGAGGCATTGTGAATATGAAGCATTATAAAGGGTTTTATTCACATAAAGGGAAGGAGAATATGCTCCACAAAATTCTACAGCCTGAATTTCAAAGCATCATTGTTGCCTAATGATGGTTTTAGCTTTGCCCTTGGTAAATATATAGTTGGAGTTTTGCAACTGAAAAATATCTTTGCTGTGTTTTGCCTGGATCAAAGCACACATAAGCCTGATCGAGTGGAAACAAAGGTGAAAGCTACAGGCGAGAGCCTCTGCATGACAACGGGCGGCCCTCAGGTTTTTTCTAATGCCTTACCCGGTTAAAATGTTCTGAAACATTTATAAGCAAGGACTGAAAAATTCAACAAAATTACCATATATATATCATATCTAGAATGGGGCTCATACCTTCCTGGAAGTCACAGTTACCACAGATGGAAAGAACATTTTGAGCCCTTCTCTCCAACAGCATGTGAGCTCCCAAAGAAGAGAGATTTGTGAGAAGAAAAGTGAAACTGCAAAATGTTGGAAGATTGTAAGAGAGGGTGAAGATACAGAAATGTGTTTAAATAAGAATGAGTCTGTGTAGCAAAATCCAGCTTTTTCAGTCTTAGGTACACAATGAACTCCCTAAGACAAGGAACTTTTATGAACAGATAGAAATGCCTTATAAGGAACTTATCAGTTGCCTATAAATGAAATTTTTAATGAGAACCAGAGAAACCTTTCTTTAAAAAGAGTGAGTTTTGTCTGTCTGTTAACACTGGGTGGAGGGACATCTTCCCATTCTCCTAAGGTGTGATTTTTAATGACACCTGTATACACTGAAGACTTATCTTTTATCATGATTCCAGGTAGAATGAAAGCAAGAACTGTTACCATAAGTTCTGTAAATTCCAACCAAACTTGGAAAAGTCATATTGCAAGTGAATACTCTCGATGCGTAATTCCAGCATTATTGGCTTCTTCTTTAAAGAGCTAACTAATGTCTAGTTCTTATCTTTGACTTCCTGAACCTTCTCTTTACCTTCCTCAACAGTTATCTTATTGGTCTTTTTTTCCTGCTTAAAGGCCAATTCTTTGGAGTCCCAAAGTCCCTTTGCTACATATGGGCTATGCATAATAGGATGGATGGAAAAGTAGAAAATTCAGTTTAGAAAAGATATATGATTGAGCTCCAAAATTAAAAAGCACACATAAACAAAAACCCTCCCCCCAACCCTACCTAATTTGACTAGTTGTTTTTTCTCACTGGATTGACTATTTATACAGTAAAATTCAACTGCATTGTAAGGCTCTGAGGGTTAGGAAATTTTTCCTATGCCTTCATTTTATTTCCATCCCCTCCCACTCCAATATTTAGTATAAAGTCTTGCCCTTAGAAAATGTCTAATAAATACAGATTAAATTATTATTTATTTACCAAATTGACTGGCTTATCAATATGCCAAGGACATTTTTTGACTTCTCAGACTAGTTGGGGGTTTTCACTGGAGACACAGGGAGACCCTCAGGGACCTTATCATATTTATCTTCATCTCCCTTGCATTGGTTAACCTCATGCTCCACTCAGTGCTCCCTCTAGGTAGATGCTCCATTTCTGTTTATTGAATAAAAAAGCTTCTATTGTTGAGCAATATCTCCTCAATTAAGTTCTGTTATGAGAACTTGTACCACCATATTAAATTAAAAAAACAACACAAAGTTGTTGCTATATGACCTGGCCTTTCAGTATTGAGAATCTAATATAATAATAAAAGGCTATTTCCTTGAGGGTGTAGCATCTCTCTAGCCAGATGCTCATTTTTACATGCACGACAAGCTCCTTAGAGCTAAAATGTTCTCCTTTATCCAGGAGGAGGGAAATGAAAACCACTTACCTGGTCAACATTATTTCATAGGGTGCTGGGGAATAAATCAGGCCTGGCATGACCTTCATTGAAATTTCATATTTATTTACAGAGGTTTGTGCTGATTGCTTTATCTACCGGAGGCTCTTGTTTCCTCTTGTGACTCATAAGTGATGTGGTCCACGCAAACCCGTGTAAATAGAGCTAATATTTCAAGGGAGGTCATGCTGTATACTCTTCTCTTGAGAATAGATGATGGCTGACTGCTAGGCTAATATGAATTTATCTCTGTGAGGGAGAAGAGGGATTGTGTGGTCCAGAGGGCAGTATCCAGGGTTTGTGACTCCTAAGAGGGCTGAGGTACACTGGATCCAAGTGTGTTTGTGTGGTGGGTTTCTACCTATGGGCAAAGATCAACAAAATAAAACAAAATAACTCACTCAAGTCTTCAATAGTGTACAAAGTTATCATTGATTTTTCTTAATTTTTTCTGTATATTTTTTTCCTTTGAGCCACTAATTCCAGCGGTCTCCGAAGAGTTTGGACCCACAAGTAAATAGATCTTTAAGCGGGTTGCCGCTTTTAATTCCACTTCCTCTTTTCATTTATCCCACTTTCAGTCCCTCACCACACCTCTCTTACCCTGCCTTCTAATAAGGTTTGCCGGGATTTCTTACACTTACGTAGCTCCTCTTGCCCAGTTCTACTTAGGCTTTTATAGTCAGCAGTCCTCCTCATTTACAGCTCAGAGACTTTCCCATACACATTCAGAGACACCACCACCTACCTGCACCTACAGGGTGAATGTAAGAAGACTCCTGTAAAATTAAAACAAGCTTCTCTTAAATGTTTGTGTAAATTATAAAATCCTGTGCTCTATGATTTCTTACTTCTGCTTTATGATATATGATTGTATTAAACCTTATAAATGTTATTGATTAAGAAGTCTAGAAGAAAGCTATATAACTGTATTAGAATAAAGAAATTTAGGGCATTCTATGGCCTCAGTAAATTTCTGCTTGCTACATGGGATAAAGATCTTATGTAACTTACAATGGGTTTGAGGAAAAAAGACTAACTCCCTGGGGGGGGAAAAAAAAACAAACCCTGAAAGACATAGTCTGTATAAAATTAGCTGTGTGGTATGGACTTAAGTGACATTCTAAATATGTACGTGGTCATACCCCTCTCCTTAATATCATCCTGGAGGATAAATTCCAGACTCCTTTTGCAACTCTTGGATCCACAAGAGCTTTGCAACCTGGCCCCATCTCATCCCATCAAGCCCGAGAAACCCTGTGTTCCACCTCCACTGGACACATCTGAATCACTATTATATTTATTTGAGGATGAGAAAACTAAAGATAAATAACTTGTGTAAGATCTTAAGGCATATTTGTTGTAATCATTTGATATGCAAGGTCCTTTCCAAATGTATTGCCTTATTACGTTTATCTTCTTTCAGCTTGGAATACCTTCCACCACCATCTCCAACTGGCAAATATCAGTGCTTCAAATCTTCCTGGAACTGAATGTGCTATTTCCTCCTCTGTGCTCATGTAACACTTGGTTCTACTCCACTGCATTTTTAAGTCATCTCTTTATCTTACACCCTCACTAGACCATGAGCTTTTTGAGGGCAAATACTGTGTTTTAGTCACTGTGAATTCCTCAGTGCCTAGCACCAGAATGTTTTACAGGTGTTTTAAGGGTGAGTAAATTCTCAGAAAATGGCTGCATAATCTCCTAAATGAGTAGGGAATACAGCCACCTCATGAGAACTGAGAGCTACTAAATAGAACCTTCACACTAAAACATCCCCCCCTTCATCCTGCCCCTGTAGCAAGAGAATCCCTTGGGGCTAAGCTTGCCATGGTCCTGATCCTGTGACCCATGCAAATTACTCTTACTTTGATCGTGGTATCTTGTATCATCATTATCTGCATCATCATTTTCAGCAACAGCAGCAACAAGGCGCAGTTATTATCTATGGGGTCCTGTGCCAGGTTCTGTGGGTAAAGACAGTCAAAAAAAACCCAAAAAACAAAAAAACAGTCTCTGCCCTGGAGAATCCAATATATAGTAGAAAATAAAAACAAATGTCATATAATGGCACAGTTTTTCATGGAATACTGCTATCTCAAAACACTTTGAAAACGAAGGGTGCTTTGGACAAATGAGGTACTATGTCCACTGTCTGGAGATTTATAATGTACAATAACATGATAGAAGCTTTTTGTTCGGACAAAGGTATTACTTTAACTTTAAAAAAAAAATAATTTAAGGGGGGGCTTCCCTGGTGGCACAGTGGTTGAGAGTCCGCCTGCCGATGCACAGGACATGGGTTCGTGCCCCGGTCCAGGAAGATCCCACATGCCGCGGAGCGGCTAGGCCTGTGTGAGCCATGGCCGCTGAACCTGCGCGTCTGGAGCCTGTGCTCCGCAATGAGAGAGGCCACAACAGTGAGAAGTCCGCGTACTGCAAAAAAAAAAAAAATAATAATAATAATTAAAAATTTTTTTTCTTTATTTTTTTGGCTGTGTTGGGTCTTAGTTGCAGCACTCGGGATCTTCGTTGAGGCATGCAGGATTTTTCATTGCGGTGCTTGGGCTCTTCATTGCGGCATGCAGGCTTCTCTCCAGTTGTGGCATGCGGGTTTTTCTCTCCCTCATTGTGACGTGTGGGCTCTGTAGTTGTGGCGCACAGGCTCCAGAGCATGTGGTTTCTGTAGTTTGTCGCACGTGGGCTCTCTAGTTGAGGCATGTGAGCTCAGTAGTTGTGGCGCACAGGCTTAGTTGCCCCATGGCATGTGGGATCTTAGTTCCAAGACCAGGGATCGAACCTGCATCCCCTGCATTGGGAGGCGGATTCTTTACCACTGGACCACCAGGGAAGTCCCCACTTTAGATTTTTTATGGAGTTATAATTATATACAGCAAAATATGCAGATTTTAAGTATAGAGTTTAAGTTTTGACCAATGATATACTCTTGTAACCAAAACCCCAAAGAATATTTCTATCACTCTAAAAAGTTTTATCATGACCCTTCCCATTCAATTCTCCTCCCCCTAGCCTGCCCTCTCCCCAGGCAACCACTATTCTGATTTCTACTTCTATAGACAAAGTGGTTTTGCCTGTACTTCACACTTAGTAGGCAATCATTTTTTAGATGTAATATTTATCATTGTTACACATGTTTATTATACTGTTGAATATGCTTTGAAATATGCTTGGTTATCATTTTATAGCTTTCAATGGATTTTCATATCCATTATCTGATTTAATTTAAAACAGTAATATAAGGGTACTGTAAGTGCCAAATGAATGATTCATACTTTGGTTACCTTAGGAATTGAGATGAAGACATGCCACTTAGGGTTAGTTTGAATTGGGAAATCTTCCCAGTGGTCATTTGTCAAACTTCAGCTGGACCTTCAGGAGGGGTAGGGCGTAGACAAGTGGGGAGAAAAGGAAAGGGAGTTCCCAGGTATAGGAACAGTGTGGGCAAAGATTTAACAATGGCAATGTGTATTGTGTATTAGAAAAGCAACAACTGGAAAAAAATGGTGGGAATAGAGCTGCTCCCCAGCCCTGAGGAAGCCTCTGTACACTTGGAGAAGCACTGTGGTTCCAGACCCACATCTGGTGAGATATGCTCCCTGCAAGATCCTCTCAGCTGTGTTTCCTTAGAAGTGCTGAGGTCAATTAACAACTTTTAAGGACTCAGTTCACCTTGTATTTGAGTTCCTTTTCTTCACACCATCAGGGATAGTATATTGCTTTTGTTAGAGGAAGTCACAGAGAAGATGTGACCGCAGGTTGACCCTCAAGCCAGACCAGGGATAACTGGAGGCTCCTCATCCCTCCTCCATCTTTGGAATGTACCCTCTGTCCACTGTTCCCACAGTGGGAGTCGGGTTCAAGGATGCAGCATTGAGAGAGCAATGTGTTGTGAGACCACACTAGATGGTGTACGTCACTGAACCTGTTTAGGCCTCTCTATAAACTCTTAACATTCTGACAGGTGGGCCAGGATCTACTCTTCTTGAGGCACCCAAAACAAACCTCCAGTGTAAGTTCCCTTCATCTTAAGACCACCAGCACCAACCTGGAATGGCTGCCTGTTTCTTGGGTCTCTCCTTGCCCTCCATGTAGTGGAGCCAGTTTTGAATTTCAGTGAGGAACTCTCGAGGTTGACAGCCAACAGCTATCAACAAAACTTTCTTCATGTTCATTGGTCTTTCTGTAAATTATAATGGAGAGGGAAATTGTTCACAGCTTTGTGCTTAAATTTTATCATAGGGGAAATGTTTGCAAGGATTTCTCACATCTTGGAACTGATAAGGAGACCCCGTCTTCCTGGGGTGGTTTCTTTCCTGACCTCTCTATCTTCTCTAGTCCCAGGGCTGTCTTCCCAGGGCCCTCGGCTCCCTGCTCAGACCTCTCCAGTATTCCGGGGAGGGTGGTGTTAGGGTAAAGAGCTGTGAGAAAAATGCACATCCCCACTGATGACCAACAGGTAGCTTTCTTGGCCAGATGTCCCCTGGTTCCCAGAGAATTTATCTCCTACAAAATAGTTAGGATTTTTGGTAAGTAATTTATCCAATAGGATCATATCATTTATGCTGAATCACAGACTCTAACAAGTTTTGGACAGGACCTGAGGCATGTGGTCTACTTATAATTGTTTTCCATTATTAAAACTAATGGTAAGGAAAGCAGAAGAGAGCACACACATAATTACAATGGGGTAAGCAACATGAGAGAGGTGCTGTCTTAAGTAGCAGGAAAGAGAGAAATGGATACTAAGTAGGATTATTTCTTGATAGACTAAAAATTAGTACAGGCATCTTTGGCAATGGCTTGCTTTTCTGCCTTTCACAACTTACCCACCTTACCCACCTGTGCCTTTGTGCCCTCTTATTACTTCTCCAAGTACTCTGCACCCACATTGCCCCCTCATGTGGTGGGAGCAGCAGAGAGCAGACCACAAGAAGATGGGATGGGTGGTCATTTTAGATGAGGTTCCTGCCATGTCCTTTATTCATCTATTACTAGACATGAGAAATGTGCATAAGTCATAACGTATTAGAAACCTTCCATATTATGTGTCCCTCCACCCTAATTTCACAGACAAGGGAATGGGCATAAAAAAGGAAGTGCCTTTTCAAACTCACAGTGTGTTAGCTGTGGGACCAGGGCTAGCACACAGCTTCCTGTCTCCTTCTAATTTATATCCCTTTACCCTGCACCCTAGAAATAGAGTCAGTGGGATTTGTTCATGGTTTGATACCCAGGGGATGTATTGTTCCCTCCCTCTGGAACTCCATTCCCCCACCCTCCACTTAGCAGAACTCTCCTCAACCCCTACAACTAAGGTAAAATATGACTTCTTCATGGAACTCTCCCCCTTAGCTCCAGGCTGCATGCCATAGTCTTGAGTAGGGCCCTGCCCATCTTCAACACCCCCTATACTTCCAATTACTTGTTCACTGTCTGTCCTCCTTGTCCAACTGGGAGCTGCATGAGGGCACAGAGCCTGACACATAGTTTATGTTCAATGGATATGTGTTGGCTGAGTGAATGAATACGGATTGAGCCCTGAGGTAGGCCTGTGTGTTTCACTTTCACAAAGACACACTGCACATGACATACAGGCATATTGTTGTTATTCAGGTTTTTGTTTGTTTGTTTGTTTTTGTTGTTGTTGCAGGCAACTCTAACTAAAGAAAATGTAAAATTTAATGGAAAGCTATTGCTAACTCACAGAGAAGGCTGAAGAACTTGGAAGAGGATGGGAAGTGAGGCAGCTCTGAGGAGCAGAAATGGTAATGACTAGAACAGCTCAAAGTGGGGAGAGCTGGGCCATGGGTCACGGCTATAATAAGTAAATTCCTACATTTAAAATCTCTGGCACTGTGAACAAGTTACACGTATCAG
>NW_006791020.1:150668-195564 GCF_000442215.2 Lipotes vexillifer | reverse complement strand
GGGAAAGAGCACCCGATTAGCACAGGTTGAGTCTGCTCCTTGGCCAGCTGAGGAAAGTGTACGTTTCTCAAAATAAGATCCTATTAGGGAAGAGGAATGAATAGTGAGTGACTGAGATAGAAAAACAAAATAAGACATGTCCATTCCATACATACCTTGATGAACTGCGTCAAGTCTGTCTATGTTTTCACAGAATGGGTGCAGTGTCCCCCAGCACTCTGGGTACCTCTCACACAGGGTGCAGTTTTGTCAAGAGTCTGCCTTCCTAGTGTGTGTGAGCTCCTGGGACCTGACAGATAGTTGGTACTCGATAAATGTGTGCTGAGTGAATGAAAGCATGGATTATAAATAGGTGAGGTGGAGATCATCAGAGACAGCTCTCAGAGGAGAATCAGAGCCAGAGATATCCTAGGTAAATGTGGACAATAATAAGCCTTTGACTTCAGGTGTATATTCAGTTCTCAAATATTTCTCACAACAACCTTGTAAAACAGGTAGGACAATTATATTCCTATGTTACTGATGAAGAAATTAGACAGTGAGATTAAATAAGTTATCTGGGTCACAAAACCAATTATCTGCAAAACTGGGATCAGAATATAGGTCACCTGTCTCCTACTCCAATGCTTGAGAAAATGGTTGAGTGATTTAAAAAAAAAATTTTTTTAATCCAGATGTTTGGTGATGGATGATAAGTCAAAATAATTATGGGGTTTTGTAAGGGAACCAAGGAAGCCTGAGGATACATGAAAATAATTAGCAGTATGGAAATGAAACAACTGAGAAGTACCATGTTTGTGTGTGGGGGTGTTGTGAGAATGGGGGCGGAGGGCAGGCTGTGTGTGTGTTTAAAGCAGAAGATTTGGACAGAGGTACTCTTGGAAACAGGAATGTCAGATAGGGAGTAAAGAAATAAGAATACTGGAGAGTCTTCTGAAAGCTCCACCTCATTGCTCCAGTCTTTGAGCATTAAGGTTTTTTGGTTGTTGTTATATTATAACATATATATATATATATAAAATAAATATATTATATTTTAAGGAATTATTAATGAAATGGATGCTTTTGCTATTTATATTATATAATATGTCCCCCAGCAGGAGCAGCATCAACAAAAATAACAACAGGAAACCAATACAGTTATTAAAAAGGAAGCTTTGTGTTCTTGGAGAAACAATATATGAAAAGAGAGGACTCATCAAACACATATTCAAGACATTTTAGATTGAGTAGTCATGTGGAGCACAATTATTGCTGTGGGATAAAAAGCTGTGTAAAATATACTTGTGAACACCTTGAATATGGACACAAGACCTTGAGAGGGGACAAGGAAAGTTGCTAGTGTCCCCACAACACAGTTTGGGCTCCTCAGACTCTCGTGGATCAGGAAAAATGTGGAGCTTTGCACTAGAGGTTTATATGGGTGGGTCATCTCACCCCTTATTGTTGTTTAGACAGCATCTGCCATTGTGGATGGATAATGATATGTAGTACCTTCTCAAATCCCAGCTTTGGTAGGTGAAAGAGAAAGCATTCTATTTCAGTTTATGTTCCAGACAACTCATTCTTGACTCCCCATTCTAGGTTATACTTGTCATCTCTAAGCGTTACTTAAAAATTTAGATTGTTTTTCAGGATTGATCCCATGGGGATTAATCTATGATGGAGAAGAACATACGGTGCTGTTTCCTAACTTACACCTGAAACTCCAACATGAATGTTTATTTTGGTAAATTAACTTCTGTATGTAAGAGAAAAAGGAGAAGAGCTAGAAAGAAGTGAGGGCAATGCCTACTGTGAGCCCTAATTCTCAAAAATGGGAGAAAAACAGTGAGCAAGGTCTTCAAAAAATTAAAAATAGAACTACCCTATGATCCAGCAATCCCACAATCACACTCTAGATATTTATCCAGCAGAAGTGAAATCTTGACCTTGGAGAGATATCTGCACCCCCCACATTCACTGCAGCATTATTCACAATAGCGAAGATGTGGAAACAACCTAAGTGTAGAATGGATAAAGAAGATATGAGATACACACACACACACACACACACACACACACAAGCATTTCCTTTGTGACAAACATGGATGAACCTGGAGGTCACTATGCTCAGTGAAATAAGCCAAACACAGAAAGACAAATACTATGTCATCTTATATGTGGAATCTAAAAAAGTCAGACTCACAAAAACAAGGAGTAGAATAGTAGCTTCCAGGGGCTGAAGGGTGGGATAGATGTTGGTCAAAAGGTACCAAGATTCAGTTATATGGAACAAATAAGTTCTGGAGATCTAATGTATCGCATGGTGACTATAGTTAATAATACTGTCTTTTATATTTGAAATTTGCTAAGACAAATGTGTTCTTACTACAAAAAAAAATAAGTATGTGTGAGGTGATGGATGTGTTAGTTTGACTGTGATACTCATTTCACAATGTATACATATATCAAAACATCATGTTATATACCTTTATTGTACAAATACAATTTTCATTTGTCAAGTATACCTCAATAAAGCTAGACAAAAGTATCGGAGCAAGCAGATTCTCAGTGAAGATATTCCTGGAAGCAAAAAGGTCAAGGAAAGGGCAAGGAAAAAAGAAAGCCAGAGGCAAATGGGGACCTCAGCATGAGGTGGACACGACCTGTAGGCAACTGTCCTTGATGGAAAAGGGACCCCAAAATATGCTTCAGCTAGAATAGAAAAAGGGAATTATCAAATTCCAGTCCCATTGGATCCTTGAAAAACTCACCTCGCAGAGACTAAGCCATTCGTAGGAGCTGGGAGAATGGGAGGGAGGAAGGGAGAAAGAAAAAGAGAGAGAGAGAGAGAGAGAGAGAGGGAGAAAGAGACAGGGACAGAGAGACAGAGAGAATGTCAGGATTCATTGTCAACAGCTTATTCAGAGGTTCAGCTTTAAAAAAATAGTGTTCCATCATTTGGCAGTTTGGCAACTAGTGTAAAGAAGGAAAAAAAATCAACATTTTAAAGTGGTGAGTTTTAATTTCTTCTCTCACTTCTTTTAGCCCCCCTCCCTAATTTTTTGAGGCAGAAAAAGAGGAAAGTCACATATCTTCTAAAATTCTTGCAGACTGTAAATGCAAAAAGTAAAGGATTTCTGAGATGTATGTTTCATCTTTCTATAGAGAGCAAAAATTAGCATTCAGCCTCCTTGTTACAAGTCCCATTTTGATCTTTTTTAAATTGCCAGTGAAAAGTAATGAAGAACAATTCTAATTTAGCCACAAAAATCCTACAAAATGATAAAAAAGGCTGAGCTGACAGGTATGCTGAAAATGATCGTGTCTTTCCTCTCACTTTGAGTCTAACTGCAGCTAATAATGGTCTAGAGTCATCCTTTGAACTGCTCGTGGTGTCTTTCATCTAGAGTTCAAAGCCTTTACAAACAATAAATAATTAGGTCTCACAAAAATCCTAAAGCAGGAACACTAGAATTACACTGTACCCATTTTACAGTTGAATAATGGATGACTAAGGGCCCAGAGCTGGCCACAGAAACAGTCTTCTCTGAGGCCTTGCCCTTGACCACTTCCTCTCACTTTGCGCACCTTTCAACCTCCCACATCCTCCTGGGGAAAGGCTCCCTCCACATCATCACTTTTATGCCATGTCAAACCCACAGATTTAAGTGTCTTTCCTCCGCCTTCCGTTTTCCATTTCTGACCATCATCTCTTTTTTTTTGCTCATGTATTAATTGTCTTTGCTGCTTTGCGAGAATTATCACATCTTTGATGTACCCTGCACTTAACAAATAAGAGTAGGGCTTCTACTCCTTTCTGAAAAAGTTAATGAATAAATGTTTCTGGTTATCTTCTATGTCTGCAACAGTGATCCGGGCACTGCAGGAGTTACAGAAAGAGCATAAACTGTAGATCCTTCCTTGGAGAAGTTGCCGGATGAGACTGATACCTAGGGTATAGCAAGGAAACATGCCCTGCACTTAAGGCTGCATTGTGTGTCACCCAAGTTGTAGGGACACAAGAATTCAGAAGAGGCTGGGAGATTCAGACAGGATTCTTGGAGGAGCTTGCGTTTGTTGGAAGTTCTGAAGAAAAGGTGAGTAGAAGATTTGGGAGAGGCATTCCAGGTCTAGGGCCAAAAGATGCCCTGGGGTGAGGGGAAGTCAAGTTGTTAGAGGGTGATTACAGATGAATAAAATTAGAGTGTACATAGTAGCTCCTCAAGAAAATGGGGTGTTCAACTGACACATGGAGTAGCAGGTACTGAGCTCAGTGCAGCACTTTTCACAGCAGTTGGAAACTCAATCTAGTAACCTGCAGAGGAGAGTTTTGACTGTCAAGCAAACTAAAGGGAACTTTTCTTAATGAAATTCTTTATCCTCATTTTATTTTAACTTCACTCTTATGCTGGGAATCTTGAAGCTCCTTTCATGTGTCTGGAGGCAGAGACAGGACTCTGCTCTATATCAGTATCTGTAAATATAAAGCAGTTGGCCAGGGTTTACATGTAAATAGAATGTTCCCTGTTGGGGCTTGGTTCAGTGCTGCCTTTGAGGAGGAGATGACATATGAGCTGAGCTTGGTTATAGGTTGATGGAGAGGAGGGCATGCATGGATCGTGGGAGGAATGTGATAAGGAGGTACATTGTGGCAGTAGGAGGTGGTTATATGTAGGAATGTGTAGCACTTAGCAGCTTTCAGAAACTTTTTCTATCTTCATTACTTCATTCGATCCTTCTGACATCTTAGGAAGTAGGCATGACAGGTTTTATTACCCTATTTTACAGATGAGGAATGTGAGATACAGTGTTTAGTTTGTTCCTACAGGTAATTTAACTATCTAGAAGCAATTTAGGTGTAGAATCTAAGGGCACTCAGTTAGTGAGCTGTGTCAGGCATCAAGCAGGGAGGGGTAGTGGAAAGACCTGGACAAGGTCAGGCATCAGGAGATGATGTTTCTCTCCCTGACTCTAGGAGTGAAGGAACAGCCAAGAATCCAGGAGGTAAAACTGGTCCAGACTCTGTCGGATGGGTCTCTGGTTGAGCTAGTATTTTAACGTTTCCCTGTTAGACAGGGAATTTAGTGCAGGGCCACGCACCCAGTAGGTGTTCCATAAATGTTTGTCTATGCTGTGGATGCTGCACAACTGGCTCACAGCAGGCCCACCCTACCTAATCACCTCAGAAAGGACTGGGAAGAGATTGAAAATAAAAAACTTCATCAATAATAGAATCTGTTGTTTTTCCTTCTCTGCCCAGGGAGATTTTGTTGCATTTCCAGTATTTTTTTTTTTAACATCTTTATTGGAGTATAATTGCTTTACATTTCCAGTATTTTAAGATGGGAATAATTTTCACAGTGGCAGGTAGAGCTGGTGAGATGCTGCTTTAATACAAAAGAAAATGCTAGAATAGAATTTAAGAATATTAAGAAGGGATTTGGTTTCTGACAGAAATATTAGCTGTAAAGGCTGGTATGAAGATTTTAGAGAAATTTAATTAAAATTTAATCTTCTTTCTAATTAAAGTTTCCTTTAATTAAACTTAAAATTAAATTTGCTTTAATTGGAGGAATTTAAAGGGTATTACCTTTTGAGTGTCAATCGTTTGCAAGGAAAAAAAATCTGCTTTGTCTAGTTTAAAATGAGGATTGGTGTCAAATTTCCAGAAAAGTAATAAAAATATTATATTTAAATAGAAATCAGCATCCCTTGGTGTTTGGCTCCCCATTTGCCTGGTTCAGAAATATTTGGCTTGAATTGTGGTTTCCCTCTGTGTGGGGGACCTCTGGAGAAGGTCAGGTTTAGACCATCAGGGACCTTAATATAAGAGTCCTGCATTTCTTTCTCCACTACTCAGGCTCCCTGGTGAGCTGTCTCCCTTCTGGCTGGATTGCTCTAAGCCTCCCTCATGCCTGTTTTGAAGAACCTTGATCAATCCATAAATCCGGGGAAATGGTTGCCTCTTGTCTTTCACTGTGGCTCCAAGCCCCATTCATGTCCATTCTGTCCTCAAAGACTTTTCATGTAATATATTAGAATCCTTTCAAGTCACAGACATTATCACCTCAAAAACTGAGGCAGAAAGAGAGTTAATTTCTTCTCCTGGGATGGCTTCCTCTTATGACTTCACCATTTCCAATGACAGCATCTCACGCTTAGTCTGCTCCCACCATGCTAGTTACTCACTGCTCCTTAAACACACCAAGCTTCTTGGCTTCCATGCTTTTTTCCACACCATTCCTTCCATCATAGAATGTTTTCTCTTTCTTCAAGATCCTGATGAAATTCAAGTCATCTACAAATCAACCCCTTATCAGTCTGGCCTGGCGTGATGGCTCATTCCTCTGTAGGCCTGTAATGTTTATTCCGTGTACTAACATTCACATCCTTTATTCACATGTATTCTGTATTTGACAATTTCTGAAACTTGGAATGTGTTATCTTCTCATTTGATCACCAAAGCCAGCTGTGATGTTTGTCACAGAAGTATTATTATTCATTTTCTTATCTGACCAATATGAGGCTCTGAAGGGTTTTGGCTTCATCAAGATCTCATAGCTAGTGAGTGATTGATAGGGTGAGGATTAGAACACAGGTTCTCTCCTGACTTATTTCTGCAGGTTTACTTTAACTTTTTCTCCATCTGTAAGGTTTCCTGCAAAACTTTGATTTTTGCCTGTTCTGTTTAAAATAGTTTAAATACTTCAGAAGAGAGAAGGACAAAGACCTTTTAAGAACTCAGATTTGAAGACTGTTGGGACTTGCTGAGCTAGTTATGATAATCTTTTGCTATTTTATTCAAAGTAAGGATGACACAAATAAAGATCTTCAAAGGAGGATAAATGACCAACTGCCTACTGATTTGTCATCACAAATGTACAGATACACTCCAGAGGGCATCTTTCTCTCAGTTTTCTTCCCTTCCTCTCTCCCTTATTTCTTCCTTTCTTCCTTCCTTCTTTTGGAAAAGAACTAGAGTAACTGCAGTAAAGACACAAAATGCTGCAGGACAAAGAATGTTGTGGTTAAAGCAGTAGGAAAAATGGACTAGGCTTTTAGGATATAAAATTAGAATTCAGAGCTGGTGCTTATATTTTCCTTTGGATACTTTGAGCTAACAAGATTCTTTGTGTAGCTGTGAAGTGTAGAGCAGGGCAACCAGAGCACAGATGCTGAGGTGGAGGCTCCACTGAAGTCTAGGCAGGTCAAGTCATGTCTCAAGGTAGCCCCGGGGCCCATGGAGCAGTCATTTTATTCTAACAGGAATCCTTAAAATGCTAAGGGCCTACGGTATTCATCTCTCCCTTCAAAGGCAAGTGTCCTCAAGCACTTCTTCTGTAGATGCTGGAGCTTCTGCTCTGAATGTTGAGTGCAACAAAACCTGCTCTCCTGCCACTGTCTAGACCAAGGAATGGTCTCAGCCAAGGGAAATCATGGATAGGCTGGACCTACAGGGACTAGCCACCATACTTTGTGGAATAAGGCATGCTCCATATGAGTTGGCAATGAATCAATCCAACCAGATAGACTCTCTTGGGGGGATGAATGCTATAGGCACATAAAGTTGGTGGCTCCCTGAGGTTATGATGAGTCCTGGAGTAGATGAACTGCTTTCCTTGAAGGTTAGAACTTCCGGGACCCAAAATGGCTATACTGTCCCTCAGTCAGTTGCCTCGCTGTCCTGCTTCCCCTTGTGACCATACAATAAATGATCATTACAGAAGGTATCTGAGAATGTCTTTTTTTTTGCAATTTTACAAACCAAGTTCCTGATTATGTCACTTCATGTCTCAAAATCTTTCAGAGTTCTGGATCCAGTACCTTTAAAATTATGAATGATCTAACCTGTTTTTTTTTTGTTTTTTTTTAACATCTTTATTGGGGTATAATTGCTTTACAATGGTGTGTTAGTTTCTGCTTTATAACAGAGTGAATCAGTTATACATATACATATGTTCCCATATCTCTTCCTTCTTGCGTCTCCCTCCCTCCCACCCTCCCTATCCCACCCCTCCAGGCGGTCACAAAGCACGGAGCCGATATCCCTGTGCCATGCGGCTGCTTCCCACTAGCTATCTACCTTACGTTTGTTAGTGTATATATGTCCATGCCTCTCTCGCCCTGTCACAAGATCCAGCCTGTTTTTGAAGACTGCCTGTCACTTAGCTACCCTTCTAAACATCCGTCTATTACTTTCTACATCAGGAGTCAGTAAGATTTTGTTGTAGAAAGTAAGATAGTTAACATTTTAGCCCCACAGTCTATATTGTAACTATTCAATTCTCTGAAAGTAGCCATAGACAATACAAAATGAATGAGCAAGGTTGTGTTCCAATAAAGCTTTATTAATGGACACTGAAATTCCATGTGAGTTTATATATTTCATGTAATTTTTACCTGTCATGAAATATTCTTTTAGAAAATTTTTTCGACCACTTAAAAATGCAAAAAGCATTCTTCAATCAGCAGCTCTACAAAAACACTTGGTGGTCCAGATTTGGCCCAGGGACTAAATGTACCAGCCTCATCCTCCCCATAAGATGATGTGTTCTTGTCTTACTTGGTCCTTTTATCCCCTAGGAATAACTCTTGTTTTATCACTTTCACATCTTTGTTGATGTTGGTCTTTCAAACTGAAAAATCTTGTCCAAGTCCAGATTTGTCAAAAGTCTGCCTAATATTAAAAATCTACCTCAAATAGAGAATTGAGATGAAATTCCAGATTTCCTATTTTCAAGACATACTAGGAATAGGAGGTGGTTAGGACTTTGAAATTAGAGTATCTGGGTCTGAATTCCAGTCTGACTGCTTACTAACTCTGTCATCTTGGGCAACCTAATCTTATTAAGCTTCATCTGAAAAATGAAGATAATAACAGTTCTCAAATTGTAGTTCATAGGGCTATTGTAAGGATAAAATATTGTAAGCAGATAAAGAACTTAGCACAATACCTGACCAGGATGAAATAATCTGTTCATGTTAGTAGTTGTCAGCTCTTTATCCTGGGTCCTGTGCTAAATGGTGTAACTACCTTTCTTCAGTTTAAAGAAACAATTTTGCAGTGAGAACAAACACAATGCAATATGCTTTGTTTTAGCAAATGTCTTCTTTCTTACATGTGCATTCTAATCTTCTCCACTTCGTTTGGAAATAACTTAAAAGAACAAATTTATTTTTTTCCCTCTCTTGTCTATGCTTAACTTCACAAGGAAACGTCATTTTCTCTTTTCTATTTTTTTCTTAATTTTAGGTTTTTTTTATATGTGGTGATATAATTAATGTAGTTTCTTCCTTTAACAAAAATTTATTCTCTATAGTCTTATCCTACCACCCCATCTTGGTTTGGGTACTAGAGCCATCAATTTATATCAACCCAGATCTAAGAATAATGGTTTATTAATTCTTTTTTGTAGAGTATAAAAGCAGGGCTTAGAAACTCTGCAGAAATAATTTATTTCCTTTCACTTTCCTTTTGATAAAGTGTAAAGAACATCAGGTAATTAAGAGTAGGAGGGGAATATATATATATATATATACATTTTTAATTTAGACTCATTTTAAACCGTGTCAGGTACAAGTTGGAAAGCAGTTTAAACTTTTTGAATTCAAGTGTAGTTTTTCATAATCAAAGATATTTGCTTTCTATGATTACTCCATCTAGCATTTCACTCATTCAGGGCCTTTAATGAACATTTAGAGAACACCTTAGCTAGATTGCCTAGGGGAAAGAAGATAAATGACAGACTGTCATAATTAACTCAAGTAGCTTCTAGGCCATGAGAGCACATAGCCACACAAACAATGAGCTATCACATCAGGCAGAGTGAGGTGCCCTGGGGTTAGGCACACAGTCACCTGTTTGGGAGGATGGAATGTCTAACAGTGATGATACCTGGGGAATAGGCTCACGGGAGGTTAGATTGGTCTGAGGAGAGATAAAAGGCTCCCCCAGCTAATGGAAAGAGCATGAGGAGCATGAGTGTGAGGGTGTGTGGCAAGTTCCAGAAAAAACAAAAACGAAAAATAGACAATGGTTTGTGTGACTAGAGGGATATAATGAGAGACGGGGCTGAGAAATCTACACCCACCATTGTAAAGCTCATGGTATCCTTGCAAAGACATAGCTATCTTTGTAGGAAGTGAGGAAACTCAATTAAAGATAATAATTATCTTTTAAATTTAGAAAGTGTCCAGAAAACCTTATTTATAGAATCAGATATGGATATACAAAAATTCCTGATTTTCAATAGTAAATTATGGAGATTATCATCAGAAAAAGATAATTTCTAAGAATGTAGCCCATAGTTTTTGAAAGACATTGACAAGTCATCTCATCCCTACTTCAACTCAAATGATTGCAAAAGCTTAGAATAGGAAAAAAAGAAAAAAAGGTCCTCTGATCCAGTATTTCCAAACATTTTTTAATATGAGGATTCCTTAAAAATTTCATAAAATTTCCCAGATTCTCCAATAGTAGTTGAGCTCACTGATTAAAAAATAATAATAATTACAGAAAGTAGTTATGAATTTAGTGACACTGTTAAATAAATCTGAACCTTATTCATCTCTGCATCTATATTATGTTGAAGAATAATTGTCATAAAAGTGTGTGTTTAAAATATATTATTTATTCAGGCCATAGCCAGTGCTAATACCACTAGATTTGTGATCTCCTTTCCTTGAAGAAGAAAGTGTCCTCCTGTATCCCAGTCCTCTATGCTTGTTGCCTTCCCTGAGTCCCTTGGCTTGCTGCTTAGTTAGCTTGTGGTAGAGTCCGGACAAGACACCAGAATGTTTCAGTTAAATATAGCTTTGACTGATCAAGCACTTCCTATGTGTTCAGCATTATGCCCCAACTCTGATAGGCTCAGAAGAGAACCAGAAGGTGGATGCCTGCTCTCAAGGAGTTTGTGGCTTAATTGTTGTTGCTTATTGGGGTATCCTTTCTATGGTATATTATCTTGTATTATCAGTTTGCTCTGTAAGGATTCAATATTAATTAATGATGTAGATCAATGAATGGTAGAAACATTGGAAAAAAGTTTTGTGTTTTTTTTTGAACCATGGAAACTTCAAAGATGACACTTCAGTTTACACACTTTCCATTCTACCTCTTCTGCGAACACTGTACCCATGATTTCAGGGACAGCTTTGCTCCAGCTCACCACCAATTCCTGCAAGGAGTGCTTGGGCAGTGACATTACTTTTCCTCATTCATCATTCTTTTCCTCATCAAGGATCACTTTGAGTGTTGCTATGTTGGAACTCAAGGAAGGTACAAGAGCAGTGTTGAGTTGTCTTGATGAAGTTGGGTGAAGCTTTTATGGACTCAGGAATAGACATTAAATGAAACTTGATGGAAAGTCACTTCTAAATAGTTATTGAATCAGTAAATTATGCAGTGGTGAAAGTGGCATGGGACTAGATGCCTGAGGACCTAGCTTTTCTTTTTGAATTTTCAGTTCCTTCATCTGAATGGTGGTTTACCAAAGTAGTGAAGAGCATGGGCACCAGAATGAGACCAGTGAGGTACAAATCCCAATTCTCCTCCTTACCAGTTTCACGGCCTTGTTCTTTGATGTCTATGTGTGTCAGTTTCCTCATCTGTAAAAGGCTGTAGTTCATGTGTTTGCATCCTATGCTAGCTAACACATAGGAAGAACTTAGTCCAAGCCTATCACACAACATTCAAAAAAGTTAACAATTACTATACACTATAAAATAATAAATTTTGGATTCTCTGATCTTTGGAGTTGGAACAGTGGCATTGGTTGAGTTTGAATTCTGCTTCTGTCACTTACTAACTGTGAGACTTTAAGTAAGTTCTTTTTTTCTTATTTCTCTAAGTTTCAGTCTCTTCTATGAAGTGGGAACAATAATAACTATTACACTCTTCAGAAGATTAGATGAAATGATGACTTGCATTTCTTAGCCCACTCTCTGACAGACTTTCCATGGACAATGATTTGTACTCATTTTAATTATAGTAGTATTTGATGATTGTGCTTTTGGGACATATTTATGATTGACTACTATGTAAAAGATTCAATGCTGAAAGTTTTGAGGAATAAAGTGTTCTCTGTCCTCAGAGAACTTACTAGTTAGCTGCAGACGTAAGAAACACAAATCACCAATAATGTACAAGTGAAATATATGTCATGCAAAAGATGGTACAAGACAAGATATGATTAACTGTCAAATGTCTTTTGAGTTCAAATAAAGCAAAGACCCAGCAAAGACCCCTGATTCTGCAATAAACCAAGACTCTATCATAGAAATGTATTTTTGGAAGATGGCAGCAAGCCACATTTTACCTCTCACAAGTTTCAGGGATTCTTCATCAAATGTATAGAAAAGTCAGCAGGAGTTTTTCCTCTGGTCAAAGTCTGAGAAGGACATATGTCCAAACTGGGAAACCTGCCATTCCAACGTGCTGACAAAATCAGAGCCTTTGTGTAGAATGTCACTTCTGGTTTACTTTGTGTGCTTTGTGGGGTTCATCTTTGATGACTCCGCCACTCCAGTTCCTGCCATTTCCCCAAGGAAGTTATCCTACAGTTTCATCGACTCTTGGTTAGAACTCTTCCCTTGCAATACAGCATATACTTACTTTCCCTGAGTCCCCCATTTCATTGTTCTCTTGGATGACACAGAACTATTTTCACCTCTTTTGGAACTTTAATATTTGCCCACGGTTCCCTCCCCAGCCCTACCACCCCATCTCCATAGCTTAGCGTGGGTATTAAAATAAATGTTTCTGATTTAAATGCTAAATCACTAGTTTATTTTTAAAGACTGTGTGCTGGGAGAATTGAGGAGGGAAAAGGAAAGGGCTGTTGATTTAGAGAAGCGGATTGCAAGCCTGGGGAGGTGAATGACTGCATGTCTGGTGAACTACCTGCCACGGTGCTCAGCTGGCGAGGAGGGGAGAAATGGCAAGAGTCAACAAGAGACCAATTAAAGTCTGACCTCTTCCTCGGCGTGGGTACTGGCTGCAGGGATCTGGGCCAGGCGGGTGGCCTCTAACTACCTCTCAACCTCTGTGACGGGTTTAGAAGCTTCTGTTCTGAAGTTAGATGAAGGGGGGTAGAGGGGCATGCTGGGAAGAGACCAAGGCTTGAGAATGGTTTTCGATAACATGCCCTCTCCCCGGCACCCCGCTCACCTCCCCTGAAGCAGAGCATGAAGATGACTAAACCCTTCAGGGGACAAAAGCAAGCAGAAGGTACTGGGAGGAAAAGGTGCAATGGAGCAAACTGGGTATTCCCAACTTATTTTAGAGAACAAGAAGGAAGAATTTTCAAGGACAGAGTGTGAGAGGCAAAAGTAAAAGCAAATATACATCCTGCAAACACACCACACACCACACACACAAACACGCCATGTTCAGAGGTTCTCCGAGGTTCCGTGCGGCAGGATTGACAGGGCCTTGTCTGCAGGCTCTCTTTGTCACCCAGAATCTATCAAACAGGCAGCTGTGAGAAGGCACATTGCTGGAATGACAGTGTTAATGATTAAGAACTTTCTTGTTGAGTTTAGCTTTCCTGACAAACTGGTGTTATCATAATTAAATACACAAACCTCCCTCCTACCCTTCAAATTACCTTTACATGAGATTATTTTTTTTCTGTTTGCTTCAGTTGCTCCTGGCACCTCTCCCCTTGAACTCCTTCCTCCAAGAAAAATTTCTGCAGGATTCAGGACTTTTTTTTTTCTTTCCTGAAAAACTACCTTATCTCCTTAATTCTGCTGGATTGTTGAGTATATCCAACACCATTGTGCTAGAGATTTCTCAGGCTGGCCAGGGAACCTAGAGTCAAAGGTGAATATGGTGCCAGGCCACTACCAAACTTTCTGAAATTGCATGCCTTGGATCTAAGAGCTTCAACCTCATCATTAATTAGTCCTGCATTTTGACCCTTATTAGGGTCAAAATTAGTTATTACTTATTATTAGTTAATTACTTATTAGTAGGCATGTTATAGCATAAATTAGTGAGATGACTGATGTTGTAATTTTAAAACAAGGACCTTAACTTCTAGTTACTCCACTCTTCAGACTTATTTCCAAGTATTTTCTAACATGTTCCTTTTTTTTTTTTAACATCTTAATTGGAGTATAATTGCTTTACAATGGTGTGTTAGTTTCTGCTTTATAACAAAGTGAATCAGCTATACATATACATATATCCCCATATCTCCTCCCTCTTGCTTCTCCCTCCCACTCTCCCTATCCCACCCCTCTAGGTGGTCACAGAGCACCGACAAACATGCTCCTTTTGGTAGAATAAGGACAGTTTCTCTGAAGTCCAAACATTCTGGGTTCCTGACTTTTGTTCCTTATAGCTCTCTGCTTTACCAAGCCCCAAATCAAGGTCTGCCTCTTCTAGGAAACCTCTCTGCCTATTTTTATTCTAGATGGTCTTCTATCTCCAAATCTATCTATCTGTCTATTTATTTAAATAGACTCTATTTTTTACAGCAGTTTTAGGTTCACAGCAAAATTGAGTGGAAGTTACAGAGAATCCCCATATGCTCCTTGTCCTCACAACTGCACTTGATTTATTTTTCATTTATTCAGAATAGTCTTATATTTTTTGAGGGTTTGTGTGTACGTGTGTGTGTGTGTGTGTGTGTGTGTGTGTGTGTGAGTGTGTGTGTAAGTGTTATCTTCCCATTAGGGGGTGCAGGAGTCTTGTCTTCTCCCCAAGTGTCCAGGGTGATCCCAGTGCATAACAGGATAGTAAGTGCTCAAAAATGACAAGTTGCTTGATAATGCAATTGTTTTACCCTAGTGGTAAGAAAGGTAAAAATTTGTGGCACATTCTTTTCTTGTATCTTTCTTTTCAATGTTGTCATCTTTTATAATACACTGGAAATGATAAATGAATGGCTAAATGTTCATAATGTACAGTATTTCTATCCATATTGTCTCAGGGTAGACACCAACCCTGGCCTTGTTTAATCATTTGAAGTAGAAAGCTTTTTGTCACAAGCATACCTATTGCACAAGGAACCATGTAGGTGGTTCTCTTCAGATTGGTCCATCCTTTCCCATTTTGGGAAAAGAAACTTCAGCAGGTAGTCCATTTAGGTTAGAGGGATTCCTTTGTATACCCATGATTATGCCAAGTGAAATGAAAGATTTCAAAAAAACTTTTTGATACCTGCTTCCTCACTTGAACAGACAACTTTAATCTATTTCTCCACAGAGTGGAGAAAAACTCACTCATCTAAGAACCTATGACTAAGGATATTGAAAGGCAACTAATATGATGAACTCACAAGAGTAGGGTCAGAAATGAACTAATTTTTGAATCTTATGCCCCAAATGAGGTAAAAAAATCCTCTATCCAGATAGCTGTTTTTTTCAGAGCAGAAGTTCATGAAGTAAGTCCTTAAAATCACATCTGTTCACCTTATGTGATGGGAAGGAGAGACGACTTCTGAAGCAGGGTGATTGAAATGGAAATACATTCAAATAAATGGACTCTGGAGCTCCACTTTTTTCTAAATAACCTCTACAGTAAGTGATCAGCTTATTTGAAAGTATGATTGGTGGGCTATTGGGGCAAGGCTGTATCTGATTTTTTTTTTTAATCATTAGTCTATCTTCCCTTTTTGTTCAACCTTTTGGAATAAGGTCTTACGCTCCAGCAGAACAGGGGGTGGGGGAGCTGAGGCTTCAAAGGACACTCTGCACCTGTTTCTAATGGATTTTCAAGTGCATCCTTCTCCCCTTGGACTATGTCTCTTTCAGAACACCTAGATTTGAAATTTGTTATATTACTGCTAGGTGGCCAGAAACCAAGGAATGCCATAAGCACCAATTTCTATATAAAAGGAGAAGAAATTTGACTTTTTCCTTAATCAAGCATGCCGTGCGCTCAGCACCCTGCAGCTCTACAACTACACCTTGCAAAACATAGCTGTGTACTTTGGTTGAACACGTCTGAGCTACATGGGAACAAAGGATTAGTTACAATGATATGTGCATATTTGCATATGATCAGCTCAGATTTTCCCTTATAACCCTCTGACTACACTTTAAATCAGCCTCAAGTTTTATTTAGCTTGATCTGTACCTTGTCCTTGTCACATGAATTGCCTCTTCTATCCTTTTGCTTACTTGAATGCCCTTTATTTCCATTCTTTTAAGCAGAAAGGTGAAGAGAACTTTCCCCTTTATTAAAAACATGGTATGTTTTAAGTACTGTGTTTGGGGCTTTAAATATTGCATTTTATTTTATCCTTTTAGCACCTCTAAAAAAATAAATTATCTAGTTATATAATTAGTATACCAATTATCTTTATTATTTAGTCAGGAAATTTGAGGCTTAGAAAGGGTTGAATGAATTGTCTAAGTTTACTCAGTTCATAAGTGGTGGTGTCAGGATTCCAATTTTCTATCAAGGCTCATTCATGTCATTCTTTTTCCCTAAATCTGATCTATAGTTTAGTTATTCATGGATTCAACTAGATTTTTCAGTTCCTGGACAAAACTCTTTGCCTGCTTTTCCTCCTTTCCTGCTTTCTTTCCACCCTGCTTCCCTCTTCCCTTTAAATTATATGCTGGTGGCATAAAATTCAAACAATCCAGAATAACATAGAGCCAAAGTTTCAAGTCTCTTTAACCTCCTTGCCTCATTCTTCCTCTCATCTCTTGAGGTAACACTTTGTAACTTATTGTGTGTCACTACAGGTCTGCAATTTGTCTTCTAACTGTGTGTATCTTTGTCTTATGAAAGTTTATAAGTTGTATGATGTAATCATATCACAGTGGTATAAGTTGTGATGTTCTCCTTTATGCCTTCTGGGTTTAGTCTTACATAGGAGAATCTTTCCTGCCCAATATTCTCCTATAAATCTTTCCAATGTTATTTATCACTTTGTTTTTATATTTGGTCTTTAATCTATTTACATCATATATAAGTTGGGGAAGTAAACAGTCAGATAAGACCTCAAGCTCTTACCTACTGGTCCATGTTTTCTCTCAAGTCTTACATGCCTAAAAGTTTCAGATCCTGGCCTTCTAATTTATGCCTTTTAATGCTTAATTTTATTTTCCTCTCAGAAATTAAATTTAGTGGTTAGTTTGGGAAATGCTTTTGCTGATGTCTTTAGAGTTTAGGGATATTGGCCTCTTATTTAGAACATGTGGGTCTTCACCAGAAGCTGGCTTTAAGAGGACAAGGTATGCAAGTAAGGGAGGTATCACCAGCACTACAGTAATACCTCTGCTCATCAACCATATGCTCCAGGTCTGGGTATCTTTTACCTGGTTTGTGCTAAAAACAGGATTTCCTAATTTCTATTCTAAAACCCCATTTCATTGTTCTCAGTTATCCTTTCAGTTTTTCTTTGGACATCCTTTGAGAGAATCACAAAGAAACTCTAACAAGAGCTAAACTTCATTTATTACTAGGACCTTTAAAATTGTTTCCAGTTGGGGAAACAAAACTTCTATTTTTTTGAATGTGAATGTCATTTTGAACAGCACCTTCTGAGGAATGCCATCCTTGCATCCTAGGAAAGGTGTTTCTATCTTCATAAGCCACATTTATTCTGTAGTGAAGCTCAGACTGCTTCTCCCGAGGGAAGGTAGAAGGGTAAGTGGATCTCTTGGTACATACTACATGCCTGATGTTTCACATATATTTTCAACAACTTTCTAAAGTAGCCATTAATATCCTCTTTTTCAGATCCAGCAACCACAGCTCAGGAGGGTTAAGCAGAATGACTTAAGTCGTGTAGCCAGAAATTACCAGAGATAAGACTCCAAGTCAGGTCTGTCTGACTCCAAAGCCCATGACATCATATACTTCCTTTCACGCTCATGCACTTGGAAATTGTTATCTTACGTTAATAAAAATAAAAACAATATGTAATACCTACCGAGAACACTGTTTTAAGTTTTTTATATACAATAACTCATTTAACCTTTGTAAGAAAACCATGTGAGATAGTTACTATCTTCATTTTCAGCTGCAAAATCAGAAACTGAGTAGCTTGCCTAAATTTTTGTAGCTAATAAAAGGTGGAATGGGATTACAAAGATATTATTTTCCAAAAATATGTATGTATTTAAAACAGTTTGGGTTAATTCATGAATTACAGCTCTCTAAACTATTATCACAGGAAAGTCGATCTGGATGATACACTGTTACACAATGTGAGTGTTACAGTGCCCTCCAAATGCCCCACAGGGATACTTTTGGAGGCAGAGTTCTGACCTGGATGGATCCAGTATGTCAGTGTGTGTATGATTACCTTCCAAACTGAATCCTAAGCTGAACAGAGGAGTCTGGTTAACTCATCCACAAACCTGCTTCATCTTGAGCAGCAGGATTATCACCCCACCTGAAGCATCTAATTAACCTACCATGATTCTCGCTGTGGCCAGATGAACATAGCCTTGGCAGACCAGAGGACCACCTCCGGCCTGGTAGAACATGGGGAAGAGGCAGGGTACCCTGCAAAGGCCATATCTGAAGGTCAGCAGAATTACTGGCAAGTAATTTCTCTAACAGAGGGATGAAATTTGGAATTCAAAAGTTTCTTTATTCCAAGAGCACACATTACAAGAAGTAATGTCCAGTCAGGGCTGATTGTTCAGATACCACATTTATATCCTTAGCATGGAAAAGGCTCAGTCCTGAGGCAACATCATTGTGGTCATCTCAATGTATGAAAGAAACTGTGGAGGAGCAGTTACAGGATGTTGCTTGCGGGGTAAATACCTCCAAGTGCAGACATCTGGCTCTAGCATGAGTTGCCCACAGAAAAAGAGGAGTAAGTTAAGGCAGTGACAGGAGCCATTGTTCTGTGGCTTCAGTCCCATTCTTAGAATCATAGCCTTTCAGACCTAGAATGGCTAGAGTCCAGAGTCCTCTCCCCACCACTTTTTCCATGAAAAATCAGAAAGTCAAAAAAGTGAACAGGCTGCACAAGTTTGTATAGCAATGAAGTGATGAAACCAGACGTGAGAGCCAGCAGGTGCTCAATAAGTGCTTGATGAACTAGCACTTTTAATAAATACACACTATAGGATAGACCCAGTTCTCCATCACTCTTCTGTTATTTAAAATTAGAACCCTACTCTTTATAATATAAAAATTATTGGTGTTTAAAATAATGGCCTTGTGATATAACAAAGTTGTGGAGTATTATCCAATTTGTTAAGGATTAAATTTTGTCCAGTAAAATCTCTGTATCAAAATGTATTATTTTTCTGAAGATTTTTAGTCCCTATAGAGCACAAAATAATTTAGTTAATTAGAAATTTGATTATCTAAAACAGTCCATCCCAAGTAAATTGTGCAAACAATGAAGTTTGTTAAATTCTAAAACTACATCTGGGATCCTCTGTCAGATGGCATATGGACAAGATGGTGCAAATGTGGACCCCTTGTACTATATTCTTTCTTATGCAAAGACCTTCTTTAGTTACAACCATTGCTGTTAAAAACAAAAACAAAAACATATGGCTTAATTGGTTTTGATATCAGTTTAGTTCTAACAAGGGCTCAAAATAACATTGGTTCAAAGAAATGGAGCTCAATTTCTCTCTCACATGAAGGTCGAAGCTAGTCTGGAAGTTTTGAATACTCACAAATCTATAAGGTGCCTGGAATGGTTGGGAAAAGTCCATGTGGTTGAGAAACATTATTGGGAAAGATTATTTGCACCCCCTCCCTGACAATATGTCTCCTTCATCCATATATTTCAAGCCAGCTGTCTATATTTTCACTACTTCCATAGGAAGGGGGTATACCCTTTTCTTAAGGTCACAATCCAGAAATTGTCAACATGAACTACACTAATGTCCCATTGATCAGAATTTATCCTGGGTTTGGGAAAGGTAGTCCTACCTAGATGGCCAATTGTCCAGCTAATAATTCAACTATTGGGTTAGAAGGAGAGAATGGATAATGAGGGATGATTGGCAATCTTTCCATGAGACTATAAAAATAAGAGTTATGGGTAATTTCTTTCTCTCCTGTGCCATTGACAGCTTCTGAGGAAAAGCCCTATTGCTCTCTGTTAGTATGATAGTCATAACTGTGCAGTGGACACTTGTCCTGGTTCCATGGTGTTGAGTTCAAAATGTACTTGAACTAGTACAAATATCCTGGAAGTGTGACAGAGATATATGAAAACCATTTGTGTCTGTATTGTACTGCATTGCACCCTGTAGTCATAGTGTGCAGTTGTGACCCATGATTGCTGAATGTGTCTGACCCAGATGACATGGTCTCTGGGAAGTGTCTGGGCTCTTTGTATCAATCTGCTCCTACTGAGAGTCTGATGGGACTCTCACTCAGGTGTTACTACTCATGGTTATATACCCTATAAGTTAGGGGTCTGAAACCTTTTACTTCTGTCTGTCTATTGCTGAGCTCTCAGCTCTGGGTCCTGACCATGGTTACTTCCTTCTGTGATCTTTGGTTAAGTATAGTAGTCAGATTTCTCCAGATAAATAGAACCTATAAGATTTCTATGTGTTTGTCTGTCGATCTTTCTACTTATCTATCTATCTATCTATCTATCTATCATCTATCTCTAGCAATCGATAGCAAGCGATCAATCAATTAGTAGACTAATAGGTAGATACATAGAAAGGGATTTATTATGAGGGATTGGCTAACATGATTACAAAGGCTGAGAAGTCCCAAGACCTGCCATCTGCAAGCTGGAGGGTCTGGAAAGCCAGTGGTTTAGTTCCAGTCCAAACCTAAAGGCCTGAGAGCCAGGGGAGCCAATGGTGTAAGTCTTGAACTGAAACCAGAGGTTCAAGAGCCAGGAGTGCAGATGTCCAAGGGCAGGAAAAGATGGATGGTTCAGCTCAAACAGAAAGAATTTCATCTTTTCTCTGCTTTTTTGGTTTTTTCAGGCCTTCAAAGGATTGGATGATGCCCACTTGCATTTGTGAGGGCAATCTTTACTCAGTCTGCCCATTTAATGCTAGTTTCTTCCTGAAACACCCTTACAGACACTTCCAGAAATAATATTTTAACATCTATCTGGGAATCCCTTAGCTCTGTTAATTTGACACATAAAATTAACCATTGCTTTAAGTAAATCCATGTTGTCAATTGTCAATCTCATTTGTCAACATTCTTTATGTTCACTGGCAAAGGTTTTTATCCTTACAAAAGTGTTGGTGGGAGCGATCTCACACACTGTGACTTGATTAGAGACAGCTCTGAGTTCCAATGATCCTAGGGGTATCTCTTTTAGTTTCTGTGGAGCAGGCTGCTGAATAAACTCCAAGGACATTGTCAAGTCTGCATGGCTCAGTCTGTACCATCAGCCTTTAGTACTACAGTATCTGCCACAAAGTAGATACACAAGAAATATATGTTTATTAAATTTGTTGCACTCAAATATCAGAACATTATAGAGGCCACCCTGGAAAAATATTAATGCCCCATTAAGAGAACCTTCTGTTTCTGAATAAGAATTTGACTTCAAAGACCCTAGCATCCCTTAACATGGATGTTAGATTTATCACATATTGTTCTAAACTTTGCTAGAAACCTATTTATTTATAGGGATATGAATTTTTAGGATATGAATTTGCTCTTTGGAGAACAAGGTAGTTAACCCAATGCTACTTTGACCTCAACATTTAGACAGTGATGATATGTGAACCCCATGTTAACAGATCAGAACTATACCAACAAAGATAAGTTCTAATCAATAAATTTTCATTGAGAAAGCCTTTTGAGAGTGAACTAAAGCCAATTTTCTATAGACACAGTTAAGCCATTTACAATTTTCTTTTTTACCTCCAATTTTATTTTATTTAATTAAAATAATTTTCTTCAGGATCAAATCTTCATGCATAAAACTTACAGTAATTGATTTAATTCAGCAATAAGCTATAAAAAAGTCTCACTTCTCGCTTCTGAATTTTCTTTAATGGAAGTTATTTCTACTTTGTCCAATTTTCCTGGATCACATTTTCCAGATCAAAATTTGGGCAAGAAAATTAGATTATTTTGTCAATTTTCAGTCAATAACACATTTTCCCACAATGCAGTTTCAACCATTCTCAGTTTTATTTTGCAAAGTTTTTTTCTACTATGTGTACTTTTCCTGGGTCAGTTTTGTAGTTTTGGAACTTACTAACATTGATGGAATTTTCAGTCAATTTTTCTTTTAATTTTGCTGTGTGAAATGTTAACCTTTTTCAGTTTAACTTCGTTGATTATTTTCTTCAGTATTTATTTATATATATTAGAACAAAAGTTCTTCGTAGGTCAAAGGTTTTGCAAGGTGGAGTTGGACAATGGGGTTTAAATGGCAGCATTCTACTTCATCTAGAAGTAACTCAATTTTCTGATGGAGAGACAGAGAAAGCTTTCTTTACATAAACTTCTTGGTAATTATTACTTTGTAATATTATATTTACTTATCCCCAAAGACAGAACTGGGACCAGTAGAACTGAGGAAGCCATATTATTTCAAAATAAGAAAAAAAATGTCTATTAACTAAAATAGCCCAAGTTGAAATGAAGTTGGTGAGCCTCTCCCTAGTATGCAAACAAATCTGGGTAAAAAAATGTCAGAGATTCTACTGGATTTTCTAAATGTTCTCAAGAAAAGTCCACATCAGACAGTATTCTGTTTATCAATTTATATTGCATATTGTTCCAAATTATGGTTGAAGGGCGGATTTGAGTTTTCCCTCCTTTTAGCCTTCATCTTTCAAAATTGTAGAGAACTAATTGGTTTAATCTATTTCATTTTTACATCTTTTGTGACAGGTCCATTTTTCTGTCCTGCTTCACTTTGTCCTGCTCAAACTCAAACTCTTAGATCCTGTCCCTGGATCTCTGAGGATGCTGCACTGTCCATCTCTGCCTTCCCTCAGCTCCTCTGTCTTTGGCCTTCAGAATTCTGTTCATCTATCAGTAGCTCTGAGAAACCTGTCCACATTGGCCTTCTGAAGGTAGGCTAGGTACTCCTTCAGTGTCATTCAGATGTAGATGACTGACTTTCAGAAGTTTTATTATATGTAGATATATTGATGGCATACAAACACACCAGTATAACATACTTTACAAAACTACACACAAAAAATTTTGTGTGGCTTAAATTAGGCATAGTATGCAGTCCTTCTCCAAGGGCTTCCAAGCTTTTTGAGAAATCAAAATATATCTTTGTAAACATTTAGAAAAATTACAGAACACTAATTAGCCAAGTATTCCATAGGTGTTATAGACATAACTTGCTACAAAAGTTTAAGAAATAAAGATCCATACAGGCTAGTGATATCAAAGAAGGTTTAATGGAAGAAAAAAATTATTAATTATTTGGGCAGCTTTGATATTCATGCTGTATTTGCCACAAATGAATTATTATTCAGGAAATCCTATCAGTGTTTTAATTTTTTTCTGTGAGTTATAACAGGAAAAGCTGTTTTCAGCTGAACTTTGGGAGTGTGCAGCAATCACACACAAAAAAATCCTCATTTTCAAAAGAAATATTAGAAAATCCAGATTGTAAAGATGGAAATCAAGAAACTCTATGGTTAAAACTCTGGTCCAGAGAGGTGGTGGTCGAACCCTAAATTTCCTGGGAGAGGTCAAAGAAGTGAAGAGAAATCCCAGGAAATATGGGATTATTAATTCCCATCACAAATATTTACTGAGCATCTATAATGTATCAGATGCTACCCTAATTACTGGAGAGGCAGAAATAGTGTAGACAGATGCAGATGAGGTTTTCATGATGCTAAGTGGAAGCAACATCCACATTCCACACCACCCCCATTCCAGCCACCTATTTGTAATACTCATTCTGCCACCAGATTAACTTTGCATGTAAAATGTTATTTTGTCATGAAAAAGCAAGTGAAGTAGCCTAGGGGAAGGGTACTGTACCTGTTAACCTCTGAATGTCCCTTCCAGCCTGGGCAGTGCTCTCGAAGAGCCATAAATCCCGGAGAGCTGATCACTTTCCCTGGTCTTCACAATGTTTATGCTGGAGATGAGGCTGTTCCCCTAGAAGGCTTGCAGTTTATAATCATTTAATAATGCTCCTTTGCTCTGAACCTGGGATTGCTCACTTTAAAAAATGGATCTGGAAACCCATATGAGGGACTATTCTCACTTTATATGTATATATTTTCCATTGAAGGTGGTAACATATGAAGCAATAATTATAGCAAGATTTTCTTCTATCATTATAATCTTCAGTATTTTTTCCCCCACATGGAATATTCATTTTTAAAATCCTTGCTGAAACTCATGCGGTACGCGGGCCTCTCACTGCTGTGGCCTCTCCTGTTCCGGAGCACAGGCTCCAGACGTGCAGGCTCAGCGGCCACGGCTCACGGGCCCAGCCGCTCCGTGGCATGTGGGATCCTCCCGGACCGGGTCACGAAATCCTGTCCCCTGCATGGGCAGGCGGACTGTCAACCACTGCACCACTAGGGAAGCCCTGTACTCCCTTTTTTCTTTCTCTTCTTCCTCTTAATCCCCCTTCTCTTCATGCTCCTTTTCTTCTTCCTGTTCATCTTGCTCTCCCTTCTCCTTTCTCCTCTTCCTCTTTCTCCTCCCTCCTCTCTGCCAGGACACATAGCAGGCATTACATCCTCAATGATGATCGTTTTTAACTCATGAGCCTGTTATGAATTCCCTGTTTCTTCTAACTGTCTGAATTCGGGTCAACTCTCCCTAAGAACCACAGTGTTAGTCCCTCTTCTGCAAGGAGATTGGGACCAAAGGGCAAGAATTTCCCACCCTCCCTCTCGATTTCTTCTTAGTTCAATTTCCAGAATATTGCAGAATCCTTTCCTTACTACTCAAAATGGACCAGCAATCTCAAATTCTGTGGCCCTGATGTCTCTGCTTTGCTTATCTGGCCCTTGTCATGTTCTGCACAACATTATTTATTGCCTTTCTCATGGATAGAATTTAATCTAACTAGGGAAACAAAGGTAGGTATCTCATGGTTTTGAACTATTGTAAGCCAGGCAGTGTCAGAAAGTTTATGTAGATTATCTCCTTGAATCTTTTTTTTTTTTTTAACATCTTTATTGGGGTATAATTGCTTTACAATGGTGTGTTAGTTTCTGCTTTATAACAGAGTGAATCAGTTATACATATACATATGTTCCCATATCTCTTCCCTCTTTGTCTCCCTCCCTCCCACCCTCCCTATCCCACCCCTCCAGACAGCCACAAAGAACCGAGCCGGTTTCCCTGTGCCATGCGGCTGCTTCCCACTGGCTATCTACCTTACGTTTGTTAGTATATATATGTCCATGTCTCTCTCTCGCCCTAACACACCTCACCCTTCCCCCTCCCCATATCCTCAAGTCTGTTCTCCAGTAGGTCTCTGTCTTTATTCCTGTTTTACCCCTAGGTTCTTCATAACATTTTTTTTTTCTTAAATTCCATATATATGTGTTAGCATACGGTATTTGTCCTTCTCTTTCTGACTTACTTCACTCTGTATGACAGACTCTAGATCTATCCACCTCATTACAAATAGCTCAATTTCGTTTCTTTTTATGGCTGAGTAATATTCCATTGTATATATGTGCCACATCTTCTTTATCCATTCATCCGACGATGGGCACTTAGGTTGTTTCCATCTCCGGGCTATTGTAAATAGAGCTGCAATGAACATTTTGGTACATGACTCTTTTTGAATTCTGGTTTCCTCAGGGTATATACCTAGTAGTGGGATTGCTGGGTCATATGGTAGTTCTATTTGTAGTTTTTTAAGGAACCTCCATACTGTTCTCCATAGTGGCTGAACCAATTCACATTCCCACCAGCAGTGCAAGAGTGTTCCCTTTTCTCCACACCCTCTCCAGCATTTATTGTTTCTAGATTTTTTGATGATGGCCATTCTGACTGGTGTGAGATGATATGTCATTGTAGTTTTGATTTACATTTCTCTAATGATTATATCTCCTTGAATCTTAACAACAACCTCATAAGGTAGGTCTTATTATCCCCTTTCTAAGTTGAGAAAACAAAAGTTCAGTAAGATATAAAACATTTGGTTATTGCTATTTGGACTTGAAGTATACTGACTCCAAGGAGAATACTCTTGTTTTTAAACAACTTTATTTCCAACCATGTTACATGAGGACAGAGACATTTTCTTTTGAATTACTTATGTCTAGCAAAGTGCCTTGCATTTAGGAAGTATTCAAACATTCTTGTTGCCTGTCTTTGTGTTCTCCAATACCCCAGTATTCTCAAAATAGATGTCCTCCCCCAAAGAATATTGATTAATTAATCCATTGATTGATTTTTCTGTATAACCTTTAAATATTCCCAGATATCATAAATTTTTAATATGCATGTACTGACTATACAATCAAAACATACTATTATTGATCACAGAAATATTGTTTATTATCATTCCTCTTTCTGGGTTTCGGATCATTTTCCTTAAGTAGGTACCTTATATTTGTTTTCTCAATTTCTATGTTCCTAACTTCAATCTTGTGTTTTATAAATCTGATTTCAGTCCTAGCACTGTTAAGGATTTCAGGATTTGTGCCTTATTTATGCCTCTAAATTTTCCTCCCTCTGGAAACACTGAAAGATATAGGTATACAAACTATCATAGTAAAAATTAAAGGCAAACTGTTATTCTGCTGGTGTCTAGAGTGCTATATCCCAGTTACCAGTGCTCTTAGAAAAGTTGACCATGGCTTGGACCAGGGAAGTCCTTGCTTCTTCCATCCTCTCCTCTAAATCTCAAATAGTCAAGCATTGCCAAAATGGCTTTGGACCCAGAATGTTTCCCAATCTGTTTCTTTCTTGCCCTGGTTGTAGCAGATGCACTGAAGGAAGTTATAGAAGGGTAGAAGTGTTGTTTCTGGGAAGCAGGCCCTGAATATGCCTGATAAGTATATTAACCATGTGGAGAGGCAGAAAGGCAAACAAAATGCAGGATGGCTGAATGGGGCCCAAAGGGACAGACCCTGCCCTGGAGGGTTTAGCACATGGGGCAGGAAGTGGGAGTCCTCTCTCCACAGTTGGACGTTGCTGTGCAACACACAGGGACCTTGATCACTAGCAAGAAAAAAAATGGCTTTAAGTTTCAGACTTTTATAACTTAGGTTGAAAGCTTCTCTTCCTTGTGAGAAATTAGTGAGGATGATGGGAAGAGGCCTGGATGAAAATTTGTTTTACAGTAAGCACAAATGCTCTTTCTATGCTCCCTGGAGAATCCATTCAAAACTTGGCCACTTCATCTGGCTTTTCCCTGTTAACTTGCATTTATTAGTTTTATCTTTTTTTTGCACTTTGAATGGTAGAATGGAGAGATCAGCACTAATGTGCTGATCCCGGCAGGCCTGAGACCCAGGACAGCCAGTCCTGTGATGTCTCTTGTTTCTAGGTCTAGGCATGTGCCATTTGCCTTATGCTCTCTGAAGGCTGACTACCTTCACTTCAGTTGTCCACACTCACCTTCTCTTGAGCCTTCCCTGAGCATCTCTTTTTCTGCTGCTTCCTTCATTCTGCAGGTTGGGCTAGGGCACACCCCTCTGTGTTCTCCTGAGGTCCTGTTCTCATCTCTAGCATGTAGTTTTGTAACTACTTAATTAATTGCATCTCCCCCATCCCACCTCCCTTCGCTATGAGCCTCTTAGGGCGGCTCCTGGAATGGGATTAAGGTTCATTGAGTACCTCCAACTTGCCAGACATTGTGCCAGATGTGTCCTATGCTTTATCTTAATAAATTTCTGCACCATGCCCTGTGAAGTGGATTTTATTATCTTTATATTATAGATGGGTAAATGGTGGCTTAGAGATATTAAGTAGCTTGCCCAAGGCCATTTATTAAGTGGTAGAGCTGGCATTTGAATCCAGTTTTCTCTGATACTCCAGCCCTTGCTTTTCTCCTGGTGTTGCCCTTCAGGTTCTCTGGTATCAGTGCTGACTTGTGCATTCACTGCTGGCTCCATTAATACTGCTGTCTTCACTTCACTTTTCTGACCTCCTATCAGGGCACCTCTAGCCACGGCTGAACCTGTCAAGTTCTCCGTTTCCTGTTTCTGCTTCTAGGTTTTTCCTGTTGACTAGATTTGCAACTCAACTGACAGAGAGTGACTGATATCCCCACTCATTTCACTGTCAAGGGTTGGGCCTGTCAGCACTCGGTGAATAATATGCTGGCCATGGGCACTGATCATAAATAGTTCCCTGTTCGCTGTCACGGTCAAACTCACCTCCTCAAGTTGTGAAGTTCCAGATGGGCTATTAACAACAAGCTTCACTGTTTGGTCATTTGATTTTTCCCTTCAGCAGAAGGCTCTCCCTTTCCCTAGGTTTGCATTTCTGTATCCTAAGAGGAAAACATGGCTCATTAGTAATGGAGCACATATGCCTTTCCTTGCTTATCATGAATTAACACTGATTAGAGAAGCAAATAGCAGTCTTTTTTTCTTCTCTTGCCATCCAGTCAGAACAGTGACTCCAATTTTATTTGTCTGTTTTTCTTGCTTTCTTGGCTTTCTCCTGCTCACCATTCTCTTACCAAATCTATTGTAAAGAATTTATATTCATGGAGTATTTATCAGGTGCCAGGCTCTGGTCCAAATGCCTTATGTGGATAAACCCATGTGATCCTTGCTACAGTTCTATGGTATGGGAGCTACTCAAGGCAGCTGAGAACATCTGCTCTGGACATATGTACACTGCTCCTATCCGGGGCTCCATTAACAGGCACCAATATGAGCAGCACCCCTGGGTCTGTGTAGTGCCACTCTCCTGGCACCATCATCACCTCCTTTTCAGAGAGGAGGAAGTGGAGAAGCAGAGAAGTTAAGTAACTTGTCCCAACTCCCCCTGCTGTGGTAGCATGTTGGAACTCAAACTAGGGCAGCCTGGCTCCAGAGCCTACTCGCTGCCCTCATTGTACTGCTTCTTCTCCTCTCTGCCTCCCAGTAGAATCTAGAAAACAGAATTGTTTTTGGTTAGGTATTCTGGGTAACTGAGAGTAATAAAACTGTTTTGTTCCAATAAATGTTCTTGAAAATCTTTCTAAAATGACTCAGTTGACTTCCTACTCTAATGAGTCAAGTGCTCAGTGAACTGGGCTTGACCCAGTTCACTGACCCTCTGTGTAAGTGAGGGTCCTGCAGGTCCATTCTGAAACTCTACTTTCATCTCTGGAATTTCCATCTAGGTGGAGAAAGTATAGGAGATTAGAAGAGTCTCTCCATAAAACAGGACTTAATTCAGACATCTGACTTCAAAAAATTAATTCTTCCTCTTTGTGCATAAGCTCCCCTGGGTCACTAAAATAGTAGATTTCCTTATTTTGACTGTTATGTTAGCTTGCAGCTGATCACTGAATTGATTTGACAGAACTTTACTCCAAATCACCTTTCAATGCAACTCAAATAAGCATATATACTCTGATGATGGGATAGAAACATTTTTAAACTATTCCTTTTTTATAGCACTCCAAGAGACCTTAGACATAATATATTTTAATCCAAATTAGAAATTACTTTACTGCTTCTATGGATTTTTAAAATGAAATCTTTGCTTTTGTATCTTTATTAACAGGGATCTCACCACACCTGAGGACTGCAGAGGCCCACTGAAAGGGCACCACTTAGATTAGCTTCTAGTTCAACTGATCACTACTACTCTCAGGCAGGTAGTGTGGCCTGGGACATGTGCTTTAGAAGGCCCTACAAATCACAAACACATGGAAATATGATAAATTAAACCTGTTTGTGTGTTTCCATTTCTTGGGGTAAGGTACTTAGAGCTGGTGCAGCATGACCTATGACTCTAAATATCTGCTTTCAGGGCTAACATGATTCAGGAACCAGGGAAAATTTTCCCCTCATCTTTCTCCAAGTCCTCAAAACACAAAGCACATGTGTCTGAGTGACATGAAGGCACGTAGGCTGAACACTGTGGAAGCCAGAGGCAGACAGTGCTTTGGAGTATGGGAAGGATTTGAGTGGAGAAAACATGTAGTTAAGATAAAAGACAAATTAATAAGCATATGTAGTCTTTTTTTCAGAAGGCAGGAGGACACTCAGTTTCTTCAATAGAGCTGAGTTCCATTTCTCTTACTGCTCTTCAGGGTCCATTTCATGATTCTGGAGGTCCTCACAAATCACCATCGTGGCTGGGGAATTTTTGCAATAGTAAACAGTTTGTATTATTTTCAAATTTGTATGTATATACAAATGCAGATATAACATACATGAAGAGTGATACTGATTCTTTACCCTGACAGATAGATATTGAAAGCTAGTACAGTAAATATTTTTATTTAAAAATGCTTAATAGGGGTGGTCTTGCAGGAAGCTGGAGGGGTTTCAAGGAGGCTGGATGGTGGCAGCCACTTTGTGAGCAATGAGACAGTCTCACTGCACACGGTCAGGAAAGGGTTTCCCTGCATAATTCTAGCCCAGGCAACTCCGATAAAGCTTACAAAGGAGAGTAGTGTAAGGTGAGGAACGAGGAATTTCTCTGGAAGCACGTGAGAAACTGTGAGAGGACTGCACTGCCTTTGTGCTACTTTTACACACTTTGTGGGTACGTCTTGAGGGCACAAGGATGCACTGTAGGTCAACGAATGCAGTGACCAGTGACTCAATTCTTGTAGAACTGGATGGTGAGCAGCATTCTTCATTTTACACCAGGCTTCTATTCCAGCTGCTGCTAAAGGATAAGATAGCATAGCTAGGGGCACAGTCAAGATGGTGGACTAGGAAGAGGTGGAATTCGCATCTCTGCACAACTAGGGCACCTAAGATGACAGGAGGAACCCCCAGTGACCAGGTAGGATGTGGGGCACGGGGAGAGTGAATGGGGAGGAGAAAGTGGAGGCAGGATGCGACTGACAACGCTGAGGAGCTGCTGGGGGAGGCAAAGGGATCCCAGGCTTGAAAAGGGAAATTGTGGGACCACTGAGAGGGCAGATGATCAAAGGAGAGTGTGGCCAGGTTTCCCCTGCTCACTTGTGTCCCCAGGAGCCTGCTGAGATCCTGGGCCTGATCCTCTGCCCACCAAGACCCCCCAGCTGGAGGGAGGGAAGGGGAGCAAAAGTAAAGGCCAGACCTCCAGGAATGGCACCCCTGAGGGGTGGGTGCAGGAGAGAGGGGTTCCTACACCCAGTGGGAGCCACCCATGGTTAGGGGTCCAACAGCGATGGGGGAGACACTGGGGGAGACAGTGGGGGAGAGGTGCAAAGGAATGGAAGGGAACGGATCAGTGCTTTCCCTGTCAACTTAGGCACCAGGGAGCCTGTTGGGCTCCCAGGCCTAATCCTCTGCCTTTAGAGCCTCCCTCCTGCCCTGCAGAGCCCAAGCCTCACACCTACAACCCCACCCAGGGCCTGACCTTATACTTGGAGACCCCCTACAATGCACTGGGCCTAAACCCCACCCACACAACATCACCCAGGGCCTTACCTCCAAACTCCAGAACTCCACACTCCAGGGGCCCTCCTTTCCACGTGCTGCCTCTCCCCTTACTCACAGATACTAAGCAGAGGCCCTGCCCCATGCTTGAACATCACCCTGCCTAGGCTGTACCCCATGTTCAAACATCACACTCCACATGTCTGTGTCCTGTCCCACCCTAAACCCCGCCCCTGCCTAAGTTCCACCCCCACCAAACTCTGCTCCCATAGCCAAGGATTTCTTTGTTTTTTTCTTTTTTTCCTCCTTTAGATTGAGGTTCTGTTTTACCTTGCTGATTCATTGTTGTTGATAAATTTATATTTTTATTTTTTCTAATGAATCTTTGCTTTTTCTAATTTTATTTTATTCTTTGTACTTTGTTATTGTTCTCTCCCTTTGGCTTGTTCTCCCCTTTTTAAAATTATTTTCTTTTTTCTGTTGTGGTTTTATTTTACCTTGTTGCAGTTGTTTCAATTATATTTTTATTTTTCCTAATATGTTTTTTATCTTTCTAATTTTATTTTGGTTTTTATTCTTTGATATTGTACTGCTCCATTTTTTTCTTTTTTCTTTTTCTTTTTTCTTTTTTTTTTTGGTGGTATGCGGGCCTCTCACTGTTGTGGCCTCTCCCATTGCAGAGCACAGGCTCCAGATGCACAGGACCAGTGGCCATGGCTCACATGCCCAGCCACCCCACGGCATGTGGGATCTTCCCAGACCAGGGCACGAACCCGTTCCCCTGCATTGGCAGGTGGACTCTCAACCACTGTGCCACCAGGGAAGCCCTTTTTTTTTGCCATGCCACTCAGCTTGTGGGATCTTGGTTCCCAGGCCGGAGGTGGGGCTGGAACTCCTGTGGTAGGAGCTCTGAGTCCAAACCACTGGACTAACAGAGAACCACAGACCACGGGGAATATTAATCGGAGTGAGGCCTCCTGGAGGTCCTCATCTCAGCACCAAGATCTGGCTCTATCTAACTGCCTGCAAACTCCAGTGCTGGATGCCTCAGGTCAAACAAGCAGTAAGACAGGAATACAGCTTCACACATCAAAAAGAAAAAAAAATGAAACGCCAAAAAAAAAATGTTACAGATGAAGGAGCAAGGTAAAAACCTACAAGAACAAATAAATGAAGATGAAATAAGCAACCTACCTGAAAAAGAATTCAGAGTAATGATAGCAAAGGTGATCCAAAATCTTAGAAACAGAATGGAGAAAATACAAGAAACATTTAACAAGGATCTAGATCTTTGCTCTAAAGAACAAACAAAGAGTGATGAGAAACACAATAACTGAAATTAAAAATAATTTAGAAGGAATCAATGCAGAATAACTGAGGCAGAAGAAAGGATAAGTGAGCTGGAAGATAAAAGAGTGAAAATAACTACTTCAGAGCAGAATAAAGAAAAAAAAATGAAAAGAATTGAGGACAGTCTCAGAGACCACTGGGACAATATTAAACACACCAACATTCGAATTATAGGGGACCCAGAAGAAGAAGAGAAAAAGAAAGGGACTGAGAAAATATTTCAAGAGATTATAGTTGAAAACTTCCCTAATATGGGAAAGGAAATTGTCAATAAAGACCAGGAAGTGCAGAGAGTCCCATACAGGATAAATCCAAGGAGAAACATGCCAATACACAAAACAATCAAACTATCAAAAATTAAATACCAAAAAAAAAAAATGTTGAAAGCAGTGAGGGAAAAGAAACAAATAACATACAAGGGAATCCCCATAAAGTTAACAGCTGATCTTTCAGCAGAAACTCTGCAAGCCAGAAGGGAGTGGCAGGACATATTTAAAGTGGTGAAGGAGTAGAACCTGCAACCAAGGTTATTCTACACAGCAAGTATCTCATTCAGAGTCAATGGAGAAATTAAAACCTTTACAGACAAGCAAGAGCTAAGAGAACTCAGCACCACCAAACCAGCTTTACAGTAAATGCTAAAGAAACTTCTCTAGGCAGGAAACACAAGAGAAGGGAAAGTCTTACAATAACAAACCCAAAACAATTAAGAAAATGGGAATAGGAAAATACATATCGATAATTACCTTAAAGATAAATGGAATAAATGCTCCAACCAAAAGACACTGACTGGCTGAAAAGCAAGACCCTCATATATGCTGTCTACAAGAGACCCACTTCAAATCTAGGGACACATACAGACTGAAAGTGAGGGCATGGAAAGAGATATTCCATGCAAATGGAAAAAAAAGAAAGCTGGAGTAGCAATTCTCATATCAGAAAAAATAGACTTTAAAATAAAGACTATTACAAAAGACAAAGAAGGACACTACATAACGATTAAGGGATCAAACTAAGAAAAATATATAACAATTGTAAATATTTATGCACCCAACATAGGAGCACTGCAATACATAATGTAAATGCTAACAGCCATAAAAGAGGATATTGACAGTTACACAATAATAGTAGGGGACTTTAACACCCCACTTTCACCAATGGACAGATGAACCAAAATGAAAATAAATAAGGAAACACAAGCTTTAAATGATACATTAAATAAGATGAACCTAATTGATATTTACAGGATATTCCATTCAAAAACAATAGAATACACTTTCTTCTCAAGTGCTCATGGAACATTCTCCAGGATAGATCATATCTTGGGTCACAAATCAAGCTTTGGTAAACTTAAGAAAATTGAAATTGTATCAAGTATCTTTTCTGACCACAACGCTATGAGACTAGATATCAATTACAGGAAAAAAAAGGAAAAATACAAACACATGGAGGCTAAACAATACACTATTAAATACCAAGACATAACTCAAGAAATCAAAGAGGAAATCCAAAAATTCCTAGAAAAAAATGACAATGAAAACACGATGGCCCAAAACCTATGGGATGCAGCAAAAGCAGTTTTAAGGGGGAAGTTTATAGCAATACAATCCTACCTCAAGAAATAAGAAAAACCTCGTAAAACCTAATCTTACACCTAAAGCAATTAGACAAAGAACAAAAAACCTCAAAGTTAGCAGAAGGAAAGAAATCATAAAGAACAGATCAGAAATAAATGAAAAAGAAATGAAGGGTTTCCCTGGTGGTGCAGTGGTTGAGAGTCCGCCTGCCGATGCAGGGGACACGGGTTCGTTCCCCGGTCGGGGAGGATCCCACATGCCGCGGAGCGGCTGGGCCCGTGAGCCATGGCTGCTGAGCCTGCGCGTCCGGAGCCTGTGCTCCACAACAGGAGAGGCCACCCGAAAAAAAAAAAAAAAAAAAAAAGAAATGAAGAAAACAATAAAAAAGGTGAATAAAGCTAAAAGCTGGTTCTTGGAGAAGATAAACAAACTTGATTAACCATTAGACAGACTCATCAAGAATAAAAGGAGAAGACTTAAATCAACAGAATTAGAAATGAAAAAGAATTATCAAGTGACACTGCAGAAATACAAAGGATCAGGAGAGATTACTACAAGGAACTATATGCCAATAAATTGGACAACCTGGAAGAAATGGAAAAATTCTTAGAAAAGCACAACCATCCGAGACTGAACCAGGAAGAAACAAAAAATATGAACAGACCAATCACAAGCCCTGAAATTGTAACTGTGATTGTAAAACTTCCAACAAACAAAAGCCCAAGACCAGATGGCTTCACAGGGGAATTCTATCAAACATTTAGAGAAGAACTAACACTCATCCTTCTCAAACTCTTCCAAAACATAGCAGAGGGAGGAACACACTGAAACAATTTCTACGAGGCCACCATCACCCTGATACTAACACCAGACAAAGATATCACAAAAAAAGAAAAGTACAGACCAATATCACTGATGACCATCGTTGCAAAATCTTCAACAAAATACTAGCAAACAGAATCCAAAGGCACATTAAAGGGATCATACACCATGATCAAGTGGGGTGTATCCCAGGAATGCAAGAATTCTTCAATACATGCAAATCAATGTGATACACCATATTAACAAACTGAAGGATAAAAACAATATGATAATCTCAATAGATGCAGAAAAAGCTTGTGACAAAATTCAACACCCATTTATGATAAAAACTCACCAGAAAGTAAACATAGAGGGAAGTTACCTCAACATAATAAAGGCTATATATGACAAACCCACAGCCAACATTGTTCTCAAAGGTGAAAAACTGAAACCATTTCTTCTAAAATCTGGAACAAGACAAGGATGCCCACTCTCACCACTAATATTCAACATAGTTTTGAAAATTTTAGCCACAGCAATCAGAGAAGAAAAAGAAATAAAATGAATACAAATCGGAAAAGAAGAAGTAAAGCTGTCACTGTTTGCAGGTGACATGATATTATATATAGAGGATCCTAAAGTTGCTACCAGAGAACTACTAGAGCTAATCAATGAATTTGGTAAAGTAGCAGGATACAAAATTAATGCACAGAAATCTCTTGTATTCCTATACACAAATGATGAAAAATCTAAAAGTGAAATTAAGGAAACACTCCCATTTACTATTGCAACAAAAAGAATAAAATACCTAGGAATAAGGAGACAAAAGACCAGTATGCAGAAAACTATAAGACACTGATGAAAGAAATTAAAGATGATATAAACAGATGGAGAGGTATACCATGTTCTTGGATTGGATGAATCAACATTGTGAAAATGACTCTACTATCCAAAGCAATCTACATATTCAATGCAATCCCTATCAAACTGCCAATGGCATTTTTCACAGAGCTAGAACAAAAAATTTCACAATTTGTATTGTAAAACAAAAGACCCTGAATAGCCAAAGCAATCTTGAGAAAGAAAAACAGCTGGAGGAATCAGGCTCCATGACTTCAGACTACACTATGAAGCTACAGTAATCAGGACAGCATGGTCCTGGCACAAAAACAGAGAAATAGATCAATGGAACAGGATAGAAAGCCCAGAGATAAACCCACACACATTTGGTCACCTTATCTTTGATAAAGGAGACAAGAATACACAATGGAGAAAAGACAGCCTCTTCAATAAGTGGTGCTGGAAAAACTGGAGAGCTACATGTAAAAGAATGAAATTAGAGCACTTCCTAACACCATACACAGAAATAAACTCAAAATGGATTAAAGACCTAAATGTAAGGCCAGATACTATAAAACTCTTAGAAGACAAAATAAGCAGAACACTCTATGACATAAATCACAGCAAAATCCTTTTTGACCCACCTCCTAGAGAAATGGAAATTTAAAAAAAATGCAAACAAATGGGACCTAATGTAACTTAAAAGCTTTTGCACAGCAAAGGAAACCATAAACAAGGCAAAAAGGAACCCCTTTGAATGGGAGAAAATATTTGCAAATGAAGCAACTGACAAAGGATTAATCTCCAAAATATACAAGCAGCTCATGCAGCTCAATATCAAAAAAACAAACAACCCAATGCAAAAATGAGCAGAAGACCTAAACAGACATTTCTCCAAAGCAGATATATAGATTGCCAACAAACACTTGAAAGAATGCTCACCATCACTAATTATTAGAGAAATGCAAATGAAAACTACAGTTAGGTATCACCTCACACCAATCAGCATGGCCATCATCAAAAATGTACAAACAATAAATGCTGGAGAGGGTGTGGAGAAAAGGGAACTCTCTTGCACTGTTGGTGGGTATGTAAATTGATACAGCCACTATAGAAAACAGTATGGTAGTTCCTTAAAAAACTAAAAATAGAACTACCATATGACCCAGCAATCCCATTACTGGGCATATACCCTGAGAAAACCATATTTCAAAAATAAACATGTATCACAATGTTCATTGCAGCTCTATTTACAATAGTCAGGGCATGGAAGCAACCTAAGTGTCCATCGACAGATGAATGGATAAAGAAGATGTGGCACATGTAAACAATGGAATATTACTCAGCCATTAAAAGAAACCAAATTGAATTATTTGTAGTGAGGTGTATGGACCTAGAGTCCATGATACAGAGTGAAGAATGTCAGAAAGAGAAAAACAAATACCGTATGCTAACACGTATATATGGAATCTAAAAAAAAAAAAAGGTTCTGATGAACATAGGAGAAGGACAGGAATAAAGATGCAGAAGTAGAGAATGGTCTTGAGGACAAGGGGAGGGGGAAGGTTAAACTGGGACAAAGTGAGAGAGTAGCATTGACATATATATACACTACCAAAAGTAAAATAGATAGCTAGTGGGAAGCAGCTTCATAGCACAGGGAGATGAGCTCAGTGCTTTGTGACCACCTAGAAGGGTGGGATAGGGAGGGTGAGAGGGAGATGCAAGAGGGAGGGGATAGTGGAATATATGTGTGCATATAACTGATTCACTTTGTTATACAGCAGAAAGTAACACAACATTGTAAAGCAATTATACTCCAATATATATGTTAAAAAAAATAAAAAGAAGATAGCATAGCTTCCTTGTTTGATACCAGTCAGTTGTTAGGGGAGCAGGGATTTGATTTGATATCTGTTTCCTTACAAATTCATGCTTTTTCCTGTTTACCTTCTGATCTGGAAAGTTGTACACTGTTTGGTAATATATGGGCTCTGCAGTTTCCATACTCTTGCCATTACGTGTAGGTAGAATTTTGACTTATAGTATATTGTTCATTTTACTTTTACTGTAAAATTTAAATTTAAAAAAATGCTTAATAATATTATATTTTCAAATTATTAAATAGTTCAACTTATAAAAATAGTTTCAGAATTTTATTTACTGATTATAATTGATATCTTACTTTTTAATTTTTAATATTTTAGAATAAAATTAACTTTAAAATGTGTATTAAATATTAATTTTTCAGTATTACATAAATTTACATTTTATCAAAATACACTAAATGTATATACTTTGAATATAGTTACATTGAAAATTATAGATTATTATGTTCAATAGAATCCAAATTATGTGAAAATATTGGTAACAGCATAATTAGTAATTTTATTAAAAAGAAGTAAAAATATATTTTGTGCCATAAATATATTACTTGTAAATTATGAATGCATTTTAAACATCATAGGTCCATCTACAGAATATTTAGATCTATGATAGTAATTTTAATGATAATTATGTCATCTTTTGTATTTTGCCAACTTTAATTTTTAAAAAGTATATATCTTTTGATATTGGGGTTTCAATGTATATTGTCCAAGATAGGAGGCTGGGACATATTTAACTGTTTGTTGCTTAATTTTTAACTTTTAAATAGTTAAGCACAGGTATGTGGATCACCAGTTATATTCTAGCCCCGAATCTTTCAAATGTGATGCCCTAGCACCACAGATTAACCTTAGGGATCATTCTGCCCGTTTATAAACTGGAGTTCATGATCTTTCATGGCTGTGGTAAGAATCGATAATGCACACCAAAAAATTTGTAAATTACTAAGCACCATTCTAATATGTAAGGTATTGTTTAGCATCACAGTCTAAAAACAATTTTTAAATGTTGAATGATAATTTATTTCCACAAAACTTAAAATAACAATCTTCAAGTAGAAAGAAACCTTTAGATAACATATATCACTTCTCTTTTCTTCCCTCTGCACTTTCTGAGACAGCCATTTTATTCTTTGATACTGCTGTTTTTAGAGAGTTGAAATGTGCCCCTCCTTCCATTTTGTAATCTGCCCTTATCAGAGGTATCATCACTGCTACACCTTTTTCTTGGATGTTACCTCTCTCAAACCTTTAAAATTCAGATAATTTTCAAAGACATGTTAAATTGCAATTTAAAAACACTTTCACCTCTTCTGAGCCTTATTCCTTTTAAAAAGCAGTCATCAGGACACAATATCTCTGTTTTCCCTGACATTAAATTTCTCCCAACATATACATATCCAAGTGTACCTGTCTTAGATGTCATGAATTCTAGGAAGACACGATCATTTTCTCTTCTGTCTTATTTCTAAATTATTAGTTTATTTTCTCATTTGTCAGAATTAAGCCCAGGATAACAGCTTCTCTCTTTCTTTCTTTCTTCTTCCCAGCACCACATTCATCAGTAAGAAAAGCTAAAGTTGCATCAGATACTATACCTTTAGCATAATTAAATAATTTCTTCTGTTGATGAGAGTTGTGCATGTATAAACAGCATATATAAGGGAATTACTGAAATGATGCATTAATTTTCATTTTCCATGACTGTGAAATCATCTGTACCCCAATCTAACAGATGCCCTGAACAGAGGGAATTGAATGTAGTAGGAGCAATGATGATGAGTTAGAGACATTTCTAAATATTTGTTTTAGTAAAATTCCTACCCGAACCTTGAAACACTGTTGTTGTTTTTTCCCACCCTATAGAACATTGTATCCAAAGATCTATGTGGAATAAATAAAAATACAATTATATTATAGAGCTGACAGTGTGTGTATATAATATTAACTGCATTAGGTAACATGGCAGCAGCTTAGAGTGAAGTTATGAAGGCTCACATCTTCCTCCTGCCACCTCCCCTCTGAGTTATCAAGTGATGGATCATTTGTAGTCAAAAGTAAACCCTGTTGAGTTGCTATACCCAACTTAGGTTTGTACCAGAATTAATTATACCTTCTGCTACTTTGTAAAGGAGTCTCACCAATAAATTCTAATAAACAGGAGTAGAAAGATTTTATTCATGCCATTCTAAAGAAATTAGAACATAGTAGTGTTATTTAGCAATGCAGATGTTATATTATTGTGTTGTTTATATGAAAATGGATATGACATGAAGAGGTATATCAAAAGAGTAAGAGAGAGATTTGAGCTGGGCTACTGTTTTGATTATGCATATTTATTCATAAGGCAGAAGTCGCTCCATGGAACCTCTTTTCCTAAGATGGATTACCTATTTTTGGAAGCTTTATTCTATATATTTTTTATTATTTAGAAGTGTCAATACTACCAAGGTACAATATTTATGAGTGCCTTGTTTAAATTGTACCTTAATGTCCAGGGTTGCAAGACATGTTGCTAATACTTGGTTGCCCAGTGAGCAGGGCAGATAATGATGTGGTGCTGTCTGTTGGCTGCTGGGGAATAAGCTGGCAGTACATGGTCTGAAAACAGTAATTGCACTGTGACTCTGATTTGTTGTTATGGATATAATGTTTCACCAACAGATCACCTAATTTTCTATTTTGATTACTCTGTCAGGACAATATCCTTATGCACATATTTTATTTTATGTCCTCGATAGCAGTATGCCCAAACAAAATCTATGTTAACCATCTTATTAAAGAATTAAAACAATTAGATGACCTCCATACAGACACACACACACACACACACACACACACAATCAGAGAGAGAAAAAGAGTGAGAGAGGGTGTGTGTGTGTGTGTGTGTGTGTGTTTCTTTCTTGAAATATTCATGGCATTGTAACTTAAGGGGTACTTTGAATTATCAATATCATGATCCAATGTCATGACCCTTTCTTTAGTAGACCAGTCACATCCAAGTATTCCATATGTTTCAAAAAGAAGGATAAAGTGTAATAAACTGAGAAGTTAATAATTTAGAAGTTCATATCCTATCTGGGGCAGATTAGGGTTAAAAAAGCAAGGTAACTTTGCAAATAATTTTCAACTTGGTACAATAATTACATCCATCTTCTAAATTGGTGCAGGCCCTACAAATCTTTCACAAGACCTTATACTCCCAAATTCATTCCCACTTTACATTATGTCCTATCCCTTCTAGCTCAGAACAGAACACATCAATTTCAAGTTTTGAGTAGTTATATCTCATTTGACTCTAACATGCTAAATCTTCCAAATATGTTGAATATAGTCCTCTAATCTAGGATATCCTGCCTGCTTTTCTGTGTTTGAAATGCTCAAGTATTATCACGTATAGATCCAGTGGCAATTCTCCCATGTGTCTTTTTTATAATTGGTTATACCAAACAACAAGGACAAAACAAATATTGTATAACATATTTTTGTACCAAAAGTACACATTTGTTTTTATTTCTACTTCTCACTCTCTTAGTTAAGTGGGTGAGATAAGGGAGGGACCTAGTTGAAGTACTTTAAAATTTGAACACTCTGACAATAGAGGTAAGCAGTCAAAATAGAGGAAAGAGACTATCCTGCAATCTCCAGATTCTTTTAAGACTCTGGGTCATCTTGTGGACAGAGGGCAGGTAATATTTCTCCCTGTGGTCCCGATGGTTGCAGTCACCAAGTCCCATAGTCCAGTTGCCCTGAAGAGGAGATGCAGTATCTGCCTTTTCATGAAGCTTCTGAAGATGTATCTGTGATTTTTACAAGTTACCAACAGATGTGACCAGGCTTACTTCCGTGACAACTGAGTCATTCCAATTAAAAATTCAAGAAAACACTTGCATCATCATAAAAATGTGATAGAAATTTTACAACTTCTGCAAGTAAGTCTTCAATTAATTTCGCCAATGGTATGATAGACACTATCCAAAAGAGATCTCATTACATAGTTAATACAAGGCAAGAAGATAAAATAAAACCAAGTCCAAAGAGGGACTTCCCTTGTGGTGCAGTGGTTAAGAATCCACCTGCCAATGCAGGAGACACAGGTTCGATCCCTGGTCTAGGAAGATCCCACATGTCGTAGAGCAAATAAGTCCTTGAGCCGCAACTACTGAAGCCCACGCACCGCAACATCATGCAACTAGAAAAACCCCATGAGCAGCAACGAAGACCCAATGCAACCAGAAATAAATTTATTAAAAAAAAAAAAAAAAAAAAAAAACAAGACCAGAGAGATTTTTCCAAGGGCTGTGCTTTTGTTGCTTCAAGTCCCAAATTCCATCTTCTCCCTGAAGCCCACACTGACCATTCCAGCTCACCAACTTTAGTCTTCAAAAGCATGTAGTGACACTCAGTAATTCTGCTATTTTTACATCCTGCACATATTCTTAGTTATCTAAATGATCTTCTGTTTTATCTTTGCCTTTTCCTTTCACTTAGGATATGAGGTCTTTGAATTCAGATGTATAGTAGATTCCTTTTATTTGGGGTATTTATATTTTATAAAGTTGCCCAAACTCTGAATTAGCAAATACTGAACCATTGTTCCTAGGGAAAATATATCAGAAATGTTAAGTGATTTGACCGAGGCCACTCCACTAACACGTGCAAGGGTTGTGTTGCCATCCTCTGGTCATCTCTATATGAGGGCTAAAACAAGATGGAAGAGCATCATTTTATTTGACCTCAGCTGGGAAATACAAGTTGGAGACTTAAATTTTTCACCACTTTGGGCATGACCATGTATGCCTACAATGGCCTGAAAGCCCATAAGTATTGATTTTGGGGTTACAAATAAATTTTAGCAGTATGCACATTTGCAAATATGAAATCCATGACTAATGAGGATTAATTACATTTGTCATATTTCTTTGGATGCCTCAAACACTGAATACAGCCTTTTGCCAGTAGTGATTGCTCAATAAAGCTTTGTTCAGTGATGGGCTGGGTGAGTGAATGAGCTGATAGCCCCAGAATCAGAGAGCAAGGGCTGGTTTATTTCTTGCTGTTTTGTAGTACACCTCCCAGTGTGTTGAAAGATGCACAGTGAATGTGTTGAGAGCATGGACTCTGGAGATGGAGGGTCTGGATTTGAATCCTAACTCCACCATTATATCCACCTCTATGAGTTCAGCCTCAGTTCTCTCCTGTATAAAATGGGACATAATAATAGTCCTGACCTTAGTAAGTTGTTATAAAGATTAAATAAATTGATATTTGAAAAGAATTTAGCAAGTACCTGGCATATAGCATTATATAAGTGTTTCATAAAATTAAAAACAGAAACAAAAACAAAACTCAATGTCATATTCTTAATACCTAGCATTGTAATAAACTATTTTTATTGTATTTCTATAAATTAATACCTATAACTTTCCATTTCTCTATACTTATTTGAGAGAAAACATCCAACTGCCTTCTTCAAAAGAAGACTAGGAGAGTACAGTGAAAACTGTATTGAAAATATGAACTTAAAGAAATGCAAAATGTTACTACAATTCCTTTGTATGCAAGTCTGGCAATCTTCAAAACCAGGATGTGGTCTCTTTGGTCTGTCCTAGCAATACCTGAAATTTGTACTTTGTGGTTCACCCAGTACATGGACAGGTAGCAATTTTGTTGTGACTTTCTCACACTTAATGTCTTTGAACGAGCTGACAGAACTCACTGCTGCACTGCCAGAAAATAACCATTTAGGGTGGAACTGTATACATTTCCTCCCTTTTCTACCAATCGACAGGTTATTACTTAAGATAGAAACGAGGCCCCTGAGTTCATACTGGAAATCAGGGAGAAAAAAATAAGAAATGATATGTTGTCAGCTTCCCTGAAAAGGTGCAAGGCACCAGAACTTCACATAAAGACTTTATTGCCTTGCAAAGAAGGCGTCGTAGCATTCAGATATTACCTACATCTGCTTTAATGATTCCATTTAAGCTGTCATTTTCTGCATTTACCTTTCAGCATTCAAAAGCAACTATACTTACATGTTCACAGCCAATGCATTGCCAGCATTTATAAAAGTGGGGTTGGGTGAGGGGAGAAAATGGTATATGATGTATTTCAAAGAACAGTTTTCGTCCAGAAAATTAGTAGTAATTTTGAGGCTACTCTTAAAGGGAAGTAAAGTTTCTTCAGAGATAAAAGGTGCTGACACTGAATGAAAGAGAAGAGGAGAGAGAGAAAGAGAGAGAGAAGAGAAAAAGAGAGAGACAGAGAGAGAGAGAGAGAGAGAGAGGCAGGCTAAATTCACTTTCTGGTCCTTCCTCTCTCCACTCTTTTTCTATTTATTTGATTTGCTGTCAAGCACTTCTGTGGGGATTGCAAAGAAGCTGGGGATGAAGTCACCCTGCTTTTATTCCCAACAAGAGCAGTTCTGATCAATAAAGGACACAAATAAAGGTGGCTTTTCTGGGGATTCACTTTGCTGCTTCTGAAATGGGAGTAATTAATGGTGGCTATGGCTTCCAAGGGGCTGTGAAGAAGGTCTCAATGTCTCTATGCTCCTTAGAAGCCCCACCATGACTTACAATCTAGAAATGCAAATCACTTTGGATGTGGCAATTTTGTTATGGGTGGTCAAATATTCTTAATCAAATGCTGAAACTTCTTCTCTAAATAGGCTTTATTTCTCAAGTTTAAGCTTAAATCCCATCACCACTGCCTCTGACCCCTCCAACCTCCAAGGGTTCTCTTCCTCCTTTAAGTTCCTGGGACTTGGGTTAACCTGACTCTGGTCTTCACTTTGAGTGATGAACTAGGACATTTATTTGTTTACATGTTTCTGTATATATGTTTATTTTCTTAGCTCTCCAATTAAAACTTAATTTTGTGAATTCAGAGTTACACTTCTTGGGGTCACTCATGCCTCCTGCAAGACACATTTCAGAGAATAAGTGTTTGAAACAATAATAGTCTGTCTGCTATTTTTCTACTAGAGGCGAGCTCAAATCTACAGTTTATAAGACTAAGTCTATTCATTTTTTGGACTCCTTCCCCTGCCTATTTTGCCTATTAGGGGATTTTCCCTAC